>NC_040041.1:16294675-16545983 GCF_003713205.1 Coffea eugenioides
ACTCACTCTAAAATAACCATTGTACTCAAAGTCTTTGTAGAAGTGGATTTCATCATTACAATAAAGTCTTCAAGGTTGGAATTCATTACAAGCTTCCGTTAGTCACTCAACAATCAAAAGTAAGTCCAACTACTTATGTTTATTGCATTTCAATACCTGGGTAGAAGTGGTATCAGAGCCACACCTTTGTTTAATTCGCATACGCATATTTAAACTTTGCACTTACATTTACTTTATTTGAATTACATTTCTATTTTAACTTGGCTATTTCATGCATTTATGTTACATATTTTATTAAACTTTACTGAAAACGTTGGTAAGACTTGATGCTTTGTTAGACCGTTGGTAAGTCCAGGATAGGATGTTCCACGCATAGGCTCGGTTGTTCCCGTCTAAGTAAAATTTAATTAAATATTAAGCATGGCTGCATTTCTTAGACAATTAAAAATAGGATCTAATTCAAAGCAAGAAAATGTAGTACAAAGTCATGAATATCATATGCCTATAAACAATTCAGATTGGACAATCCCAGAAGAAAAAATTGAACACATTTATAGAATTGGCCCTTTAGATTTCAAAATTGCTTTATCAGTCAAAACCCATGAAGAAACAATATCTATTCAAGAAGAATATCAAACTATACAATTATTAAATCATAGTACAATTCAAAAATATTTAAGTAAAGGATATCGTTATATTCATATTGGATTAATACAAATTGCTGTAAAGCCCTTATTCCATTTAGGAGTTGATGCTCCAATATACCTAGCTTTAAGAGACACTAGACTCAAAAGATATAAAACATCTTTATTATCAATGATTCAAACTAATGTTTGCAACGGACCAATATATTTTAACTGTGCTCCAAATTTTTCAATAGATTTAACAGACCCTCATATATTAAATTCAGTTATACTAGATATTCATCTACAAGGAAATGAATTTGAAAAACATACAAAGAATTTTGCAATAATATACAGAATATATTATAGACCTTTATCTTCACATTTAAATCCAAAATTCATAATGACTCCAACTCTTAAAGATGAAACAACTTTATTACAAGTAGATGCAGATCGACCTACTACATATATTCCAAAAAGATTAAAATGGAATGAAATTACTATACCTAGTGAATTTGAAATTAAAAATCCACAAGTAGCAAGAAATATAGAACAAACTACTGCAGAAGATATTATAGAAAAATCAGATGGAAGTACTTTAATAAGATTTACATCATTAAGAGAAAGACCAGAATCATCTTATTCATGGTTACCAGCTAGACGTTCAAATTATGAGTCATCTGAAATTAATTTCCCTATGGAAAGTACATCAAATTTTAAATATAAAACTCCTATTCCAGAAGTTGTAAATCAAAATAAATCTGACTATTCCCCAACACATTCTCAAATGCAAGGAGAAATAAATGTTATAAATAGACCATATAAAATAAATCATAAATATTTACAAGAAGATTTTGATGATGAAGAAAACACAGAAAAAAGAATTTGGTTTTTCCAATTAGAATCAGAATATAAAGAAAAATTAATATTAGAATGGAAAATAGAAATAGAAAAACAAAAGTTTGACTTTCCTTTCTTTACATGGTTAACATTTTACACATCAAAATTAGGAATAAGTGATGTTTATAATATTCCACAAATAAATGTTCAAACTAATTTATATAAAAAATGGAAATTGAAAGATGATCAAATATTAACATCAATACACCCTCCATTACAAGAAGTAAAAATTAATCTAGGAAAAGGAGAAGTAATAGCCTCACCTTTTAAAAAGGGAAGAGAAGCTGAATCAAGTACAAATAATTCAATAAATCTTGAAGATCTTAAAAAAGTTTATCAACAAAATAATTATACAAATCAAATTCTTCATACAATATCTCAACATATGGAAGTATTAAATACAAAAATTGATACACTAAAGAAACCAGATTTAAAATTCCCAAATGATATATCAGCACCTCATTTTCAACCTAGAAGTCTGACAAGAGAAAAAGAACAAGATTTAGTACAAAGTATTAGTACTCAAAAGATAAGTAATACAGATAATTTATTAAATAAAATATCTAATGCATTACAAAATCTAACTACAGATTCAAAACCAACAACACCCAAAATAAATACCTTAGACCAAATAATAGAAGAAAACTCTACTGAAGAATTAGAAGATTTATCAGAAGAATCAGCAAATTCAGACATAGAAGAAAATATACTTTTACCAATAGAAAATCAATTTGAAGAAGAAAATAATCAAATAAATAGAATAAAAAGAAAGAACTATAGTAATAATAAAAATTGGAAAATGGTAAGTTCAAAAAATTATTATCCTAGACCAAGTCCTCCAGATATTCAATATGAAGAAAGATCAAAATTTAGAACAACTAAATATGATGGAGACTCAATATATGAATGGAACATAGATGGCAAAGCAGAATATGAAGTATTAAATAATTTGCAAGAAATGGGAATGGCGAGATTAGCCTATAAAATTAAAAATATTCAAGAAAGAAATATTGCAACTTTAATAGTCTCAGGATTTACTGGACAATTAAAGAATTGGTGGGATAATGCTTTAACATTACAAGATAAATTATCAATATTAGATCATACACAAGAAATAGAAGATGATCAAGGAAATATTCAAATACAGTCAGATGCTGCAGAATTTTTAATAGTAACAATAGTAATGTATTTTATAGGAAATCCTAAAGAAGAATTAAATTCAAACAAAACATTCTTAACAAATTTAAGATGCCCAACATTATCAGATTTTAGATGGTATAAAGATATGTTTTTAACAAATGTATTAAGAAGACCAGATTGTAATGCTTCATTCTGGAAAGAAAGATTCATAACAGGATTACCAAGTTTATTTTCTCAAAGGATAATGGATAATTTACAAAAGGAAATGGGAACAGATGTAATTTCATTCGAAAATATTACTTTTGGACAATTATTTGCTTTTGTGAAAAAAGAAGGATTAATATTATGCTCAGAATTAAGATTACAAATAAAATATGGATCAAAACAAAAAGAAGTAGGATCATTCTGTGATGCATTTGGAATTAAACGAATCAAATCACCATCAGCATATAAAAAGAGAATTAAAAAATATTCCAAGAAACCAAGATATATAAAATCAAAGGAAAATGAACCAACTAAAAGAAAGAAATTCATTAAAAAGAAAATTGTTTGTTACAAATGTGGTAAAATAGGACATAAAGCAAACAAATGTAGATTAAAAGAAAAAATTACAGAAATCTGTGTAAATGACGAAGAAATTAAAAATAAATTAATAAATTTGTTAATAAATGAAAAAGATAAAAGTTCTGAAGAAGACTATTATGATGATATTACTAGTTCCGAAAGTGAAGAAGATTGTAACAGTAATCCAAAATATATAAATGTTATAACTAAAAAAGAAGATAAAGAATTTTTATTAGATATAATAGAAAAAATTGAAGACCCAATAGCTAAAAAAGAATATTTAGAAAGATTAAAAAGCTTAATTATTCAAGAAGATAAAATGCCAAAGATAATAGAACCCTTTAGCATTTCAAAATTAATAGATAAATATCCAAATATAAATATAATGAAAAAAGAAACTACTAAGGATCTTCAATCCGAAATTAATAATTTAAAAATACAAGTAAAACAATTACAACAAGAAATCATAGAATTAAAACTAAAAGATTTGGAAATAGAATCAAAAATAACATTAATAAATAACAATCAACCTTCAACTTCTAATACTGAAACGAATGAAATATTAATAGCAGAAAACCCAGTAAGAGAAGACCAATATATAAATACTATAGAAAAATGACTTTTCAAAAATGGTTCGCTTTAGTAACTATCACAGTTGAAGATTTCAAAGAAACATTTGTAGCTCTAATTGATAGTGGAGCTGACACAAGTTGTATTAAAGAAGGAATAATTCCAACTAAATATTGTGAAAGAACAAAAGAAAAACTAATGGCAGCAAATGGAGAAGATTTAGAAGTAAAATATAAATTTACAAAAGGATCAATATGTAATAATGAATATTGCATTAGACATAATTTCATAATTGTAAACAATATAAATCATGATGTTATATTAGGAACACCTTTTTTAATTCAAATTTATCCATTTCTAGTAAGCAATGAAGGAATTTCAGTAAATATAATGGGAAAAATCATTACCTTTAAATTCTTAACTCCAATAAGACAAAGAGAATTACAAACCTTACAAACATCTTCAATATATAAAACAATAAATACCATTACTAAAGTACAACAACAAATAAACTATATTAAAGAAGAAAAATCTTATTTAAAAATTGAGGAACAACTAAATGATATTAAAATACAAAAAAGAATATCAGAATTAGAAGAATTATTTAAAAAAGAAATTTGTGCAGACATTCCTAATGCTTTTTGGGATAGAAAACAACATATGATAGAATTACCTTATGAAAAAGATTTTAATGAAAAAAATATTCCAACAAAAGCTAGACCAATACAAATGAATGCTGAGCTACTAGAATTTTGTAAAAAAGAAATAAAAATATTAATAGATAAAGGATTAATAACCCCTTCAAAATCACCTTGGAGTTGTGCTGCATTCTATGTAATGAATCAAGCTGAAAAAGAAAGAGGAGTTCCAAGATTAGTAATAAATTATAAACCTTTAAACAAAGTTTTACAATGGATTAGATATCCTATTCCCAACAAAAAAGATTTGCTTAATAGATTATTTAATGCAAAAATATTCTCAAAATTTGATATGAAATCAGGATATTGGCAAATATTAATAGATCCAAAAGATAGATACAAAACAGCATTTACAACACCTTTTGGACATTATGAATGGAAAGTTATGCCATTTGGATTAAAAAATGCACCATCAGAATTTCAAAATATAATGAATGATATTTTCAATCCTTATAGTTCATTCAGCATAGTCTATATAGATGATGTATTAATATTTTCAGAATCATTAGAACAACATTTTAAACATTTAAGTATATTTCTAAAAATAGTTAAGAAAAATGGATTAGTTATTTCTGCTCCAAAAATGAAATTATTTCAAACAAAAATAAGATTTTTAGGACATAATATATATCAAGGAACAATAAAGCCAATAAATAGAGCTTTAGAATTCGCTACTAAATTTCCAGATGAGATAAAAGAGAAAAATCAATTACAAAGATTTTTAGGATGCTTAAATTATATAGCAGATTTCTTTCCTAAATTAAGACAAGAATGTTCTATATTATTTAATAGATTAAAGAAAAACCCAAAACCTTGGACAGAAGAACATACTCAAAAAATAAAATATTTAAAAGCAAAAATAGAATCATTACCATGTTTGTGCCTACCCCATCCTAAAGCATTCATGATAGTTAAAACAGATGCTTCAGAATTAGGATACGGAGGAATATTAAAACAAAAAATAGATAATTCAAAAGAAGAATTAGTTAGATTTCATTCAGGAACCTGGTCAGATCCTCAAAAGAATTACTCAACCATTAAAAAAGAAATTCTATCTATAGTTTTGTGTATATCAAAATTTCAGGATGACTTATACAATAAGAAATTTTTAATTAGAATAGACTGCAAATCTGCAAAAGAAATTCTACAAAAAGATGTTCAAAATATTATTTCAAAACAAATATTTGCTAGATGGCAAGCTATTTTATCTGTATTTGATTTTGATATAGAATTTATTAAAGGAGAAAATAATTCTTTACCAGATTTTCTAACCAGAGAATTCCTACAAGGACATGGATCCAGCAATGATGGCTCAAAGAAATGATCGTGAATACACAAATTATTTGAGAACTCAACGAGATTCTCCTAGCCTTCAAAATAAAGAAAAATCAATTCTATCCAGAGGATACGTCTATTCCATTCAGACTCCGAATGGAAGACAATTTATTCCAGCCTACCAAATTCCTAAATATGATGAAATATATATTCATAAAAGTCCCTATGCAACCAGTACTCCAAAAGAAAGAGCCTTTATTCTACAAAGACAAATTCAGAAAAACACCCTTCGACTTCTTACTCATCAGAGATTAAGCAGAAGTGGAGATTTTCTTCACAACGAATTTATTCAGCACTATCAAGAACAAAACAGACAATTAACTGACCAACTTAAAGATGTTGTTTATTAATTTTGCAGGAACATGGATTCAAAAGCAGGAAGTTCCCGGCCAAAGACTCCTCAGGATTATGAGATGAGTCTTACCCCTGTAACTCAAAATAGATTTCAACTTTTATCAGATTTCCCAGCATTGACTTACAGTCAGGCTGCTACTCCAATTACTTCTCCAATTAGACCCATTCAACAACTGGCAAAATCCCCAGAAAAATCTCAAGGAAATACTTATTTTACAAAGCCATTTACTCAACATATTACTTTAACTAGATTCCAAGAAATACCCATATACTCTACTCTTCATCAAGTTACTCAAAGGATCTTTCCTCCAAAATGCTATTGGCAACCAGATGACCCTTCAAAAAATCTAGATTATTATGAATTAATCCTTACAGATACTCAATCTGTAGAGATTTACCCCATTCCAAATAAAAAGAATCCAAATATTATTAGTCATTCCAAGTGTATTATAAAGAAAGTTTGTTCTCCTAATGAATGGACTTCTCTTTATTCCAAAAAATCCTTTTCAGTAAACTTTATTCCAGATGGATTTATATATCAAGATTACAAAATGGCATGGTATCGTGCTTTCCTTTTTAGACCATTCAACCATTCCTGGTTCTTCACATTTAAAGATAGTTGCAGCAAAGAATTTCCAATTTGGTTCAATCACTGGTGGAAATGGTTTGGACCCCAACCAGAGATTCTACCTCCAAATGTTCTCATGGGATTTCAAACATATCTAAAAAGAGCAAAGGGGGAAGAATATACAAGACCAATTTTATTCCACATGGAATTCAAAGTGCCATGGATATTTTGCTGGAGTTTCAAAATTCATCAAGAACTGGAAAAACCTCTGCCAATGTCATTGGTAAGAGAATTCAAAATAAAATGGTGGACTGGATTCAATCAAGAATTTGGCGATCAAACTAATGTGATCAGATTCCTGACCACTGGAGACAAATTAAAGTGGACAGCTACTACCACTACTCAAAAGGAGACAAGACAGTCAACAATCATTCCAACCACTACACCAACTCCACTCACTCCAAAAAGAGACAAAGAAAAAGTGACGGAAATGGCATCCGAAGAAACAGCCAGTAACTTTTTAATAAAGCAAATCATGCAGAATCCCGAGATGCTGAAAGAATATCTGAATTATTTACAAAAGCCAAAAGAAGAAGACAAAATAGAGGAGCCAGCAGGATCATCAGAATCTACTTTTGATCCTTTTGATGACCCCATCGGTGGACAAAATCCAAACGACTTTTGAAAAAGAATGTCGGCCACAACAAATGAAAGCAAAATTGAAATGAAGATGAAATGCAGAACCGAGCCTCTATAAATAGATTCAAGATTCAGAAGACAGGCATCGGCGAAAAAATATCAGAAGTTGTAATAGACTTGTCTTAGTTTTCCTACTACTCCCACTTACTCTTAGTTCTCCTACTATTCCCACTCACTCTAAAATAACCATTGTACTCAAAGTCTTTGTAGAAGTGCATTTCATCATTACAATAAAGTCTTCAAGGTTGGAATTCATTACAAGCTTCCGTTAGTCACTCAACAATCAAAAGTAAGTCCAACTACTTATGTTTATTGCATTTCAATACCTGGGTAGAAGTGGTATCAGAGCCACACCTTTGTTTAATTCGCATACGCATATTTAAACTTTGCACTTACATTTACTTTATTTGAATTACATTTCTATTTTAACTTGGCTATTTCATGCATTTATGTTACATATTTTATTAAACTTTACTGAAAACGTTGGTAAGACTTGATGCTTTGTTAGACCGTTGGTAAGTCCAGGATAGGATGTTCCACGCATAGGCTCGGTTGTTCCCGTCTAAGTAAAATTTAATTAAATATTAAGCATGGCTGCATTTCTTAGACAATTAAAAATAGGATCTAATTCAAAGCAAGAAAATGTAGTACAAAGTCATGAATATCATATGCCTATAAACAATTCAGATTGGACAATCCCAGAAGAAAAAATTGAACACATTTATAAAATTGGCCCTTTAGATTTCAAAACTGCTTTATCAGTCAAAACCCATGAAGAAACAATATCTATTCAAGAAGAATATCAAACTATACAATTATTAAATCATAGTACAATTCAAAAATATTTAAGTAAAGGATATCGTTATATTCATATTGGATTAATACAAATTGCTGTAAAGCCCTTATTCCATTTAGGAGTTGATGCTCCAATATACCTAGCTTTAAGAGACACTAGACTCAAAAGATATAAAACATCTTTGTTATCAATGATTCAAACTAATGTTTGCAACGGACCAATATATTTTAACTGTGCTCCAAATTTTTCAATAGATTTAACAGACCCTCATATATTAAATTCAGTTATACTAGATATTCATCTACAAGGAAATGAATTTGAAAAACATACAAAGAATTTTGCAATAATATACAGAATATATTATAGACCTTTATCTTCACATTTAAATCCAAAATTCATAATGACTCCAACTCTTAAAGACGAAACAACTTTATTACAAGTAGATGCAGATCGACCTACTACATATATTCCAAAAAGATTAAAATGGAATGAAATTACTATACCTAGTGAATTTGAAATTAAAAATCCACAAGTAGCAAGAAATATAGAACAAACTACTGCAGAAGATATTATAGAAAAATCGGATGGAAGTACTTTAATAAGATTTACATCATTAAGAGAAAGACCAGAATCATCTTATTCATGGTTACCAGCTAGACGTTCAAATTATGAGTCATCTGAAATTAATTTCCCTATGGAAAGTACATCAAATTTTAAATATAAAACTCCTATTCCAGAAGTTGTAAATCAAAATAAATCTGACTATTCCCCAACACATTCTCAAATGCAAGGAGAAATAAACAACAAATATTTAGAACCCTTTAATGCTTTTGATTGTCCCTTTAATGCAACCCTTTAATGCAAACCCTAGAGTTCAACCATGGTAACTTTCATAAACAATCTTAAGTTAGTACAACCAGTTATGAATTATGATAGTAACTGATATAGTGTAAATGGACTAATGAGAGCAATTGAAATTTGAAATAGCGCTTGAGTGGAGGTCCTTGTCCTTGTCCTTGGGGGAGGAAATAGAGTGAAAAACTGGAGTAGTATGCATTTCACTATATATTTTGTGTGGTGCCGTTGGCGTTGCCTTTAAAGAGCGTACGACCGCTGATGGATTTAGTTCATATTAGCGTTTGAACAAACACTTGATTGGCCAACTTGTGGGCCTATTCCTACATCCAATAATCATTTTCTATTTTTTGTTGGAGTTTCATCTTTAGTAAATTTGTGAATTTTCCTTATCATTTCCTTACCTAAGAGGAAATTATTTTACCTTTGATGCTATTATTTTGTGATTTTTTTTAGGTTTCCTTTTTATTTTTTGGGCCTTTTGAAGCCATTTGCCTTTTGTTTTAAAGGTAGCTATGCGAATAAAGAAGAATGAATAGTAGGTGATGGCAAGTTTTTCTTTTTAAGTATCTGCTATTTTTTCTTGCATAGATGTTTGTTGAAGTCGTAGCTCATGAACGACATTATTTTTGGTTCCCTGGACTTTTTAGAATTATAAAAATAAAGCACTTTTCATCATTTTTATTATATACATCACATCAAAAAAGTATTACAATAATTTTTTTCAAAAAATTATCCTAAAGTTGCTGGAAACTTTTTATTATTTTTTAAAATTTTGACAAATATATTATACTACAAAAATGTGTATATAATGTAAGTAGATTTATTTTGTGTAAATAATATCCTATTTAAAGTATAGAAATTTGCTGGTACACAAGAGCAAAGTGTTAGTAAGGTTAGTAATCAAGGCATAGAATATAAATATCTATTTCTAATTGCATGAACACTCAGGGTGCATTTGATAAAACTGAAGTTTGAAATCTGAAGTCTGAATTCATTAAATTATTGAATTGTTAAGTATTAAATCTAATACATTTGAATGCATATTACATTCAGTGATAAGTAAATAATTTATCACTTAATTTTGGGAACAAGTTTTGCCTAAGAAATTCAATACCACTTAATTAATTCAGATGTTTAAATTTTCATTATCAATCGATTTGAATATGTTAAGATCTGAATCCATTAAATTTAAGTGTTAAACTAGGTTATCAAATAGGGCCTCAAACTTATTTGAATTGTTTAGTTATGAGTTTATGTTGATGAATATGTAGTAATTATTGTCAAGGCAAGCACTATCTTTTTGTTTGCTAATATGCTTGCCGCAAATCCATATATAAGTTTAAGATATAAGTTTGATTTACAACACGCATATGTATTCCATGTTAAATGACTATTGATATCATGGTTAAATAGTTAGCTTAAAGACATCATTAAATAACTAATCAATACATGATATCCAAATTACTTGTTTTTATTTATTTGTAAACTCAGGCATTTTATATCCATTTCAGTTTACTAATTTTGAATCCAAATGCTAATTAAGAAGCACTATAACCAGATTCAGACTTGTGTTATGTACCCTTATGCTTGACCTTTTTAATGAAATACACCAACCATCATAAATAGAATACAACCAACTCTTGAGTAATTGATTCATTCATTTTGTGATTTCAACCAACATTTAGGATATTCACCAATTGTCATTCTTCCTATTAAATTCATCTATGGAAAAACTTTAGCATTTATTTAAAACTATTAATTTAATTCTTTTATTAATAATTATATCTATTTTTCAGTAATTTATTATCACTTTTAACCAAGAGTTCTTCAGTTCCTTTTTTTCTTCTGTATTTTAGTAGTCTATTACACAAATATTTATAATTGGAGTATCAGTTCTTTTAGTGAGTTTGTCACTTGACCAATCAACTACAAGAATGGGCAAAAATTATCCTCTCAGATCAGTCATTAGTTTTCTCCTATCAATATTATTTTATTTCTTAATGCGTGAACTATAGAGCTATTTGTTTAGCCTTCTTTTGTGCCCCTGATCTATATTTATATTGTATTTTTTTTTACCTATAATGTCTTAAATATATCATACTTGTGATGTTTAAACCCAAAAATTCTTTTAAAAAAATAAAAAACAATTCAACAAAATAGTAAGATTGATATGAAAAAACCATTAGAGCAAAGTTACAAAAACTCATTGTAATCACTACTCCCATATATTTCCATACATAGTCAAAGCCTTGTATTAAATATTCAAACCTCTTGTATCCTTTTGTCAAACAAGTTTGGCAAGTTTCCATTGTTGAATTCAAGCTTCCGATTGTGCACTCTCAAAAGTCAAGTAAGTTTCATTAATTACATTCTAAGTCCCTACAATATTTGCTTTTAGTTAACATATATGATTATACGTTAACTAAAAGCAAATATTGTAGGGACTTAGAATGTAATTAATGAAACTTACTTGACTTTTGAGAGTGCACAATCGGAAGCTTGAATTCAACAATGGAAACTTGCCAAACTTGTTTGACAAAAGGATACAAGAGGTTTGAATATTTAATACAAGGCTTTGACTATGTATGGAAATATATGGGAGTAGTGATTACAATGAGTTTTTGTAACTTTGCTCTAATGTTGAGATATTGTATGAAGAATCTGATTTGTATAATTATTTTGTTGATAAACTTTTTTAAGATCTTCTAGATTTATTGAATTATTTGTACTTGATTCTGCTTCTCTTCCCTTTTTAAAAGGTGAGGCTATTACTTCTCCTTTTCCTATATTAATTTTTACTTCTTGTAATGGAGGGTGTATTGAAGTTAATATTTGATCGTCTTTTAATTTCCATTTTTTATATAAATTAGTTTGAACATTTATTTGTGGAGTATTATAAACATCATTTATTCCTATTTTTGAAATATAAAATGATAACCAGGTAAAGAAAGGAAAATCAAACTTTTGTTTTTCTAATTCATTTTTCCATTCTAAAATTAATTTTTCTTTATATATTGATTCTAGTTGAAAAAACCAAATTCTTTTTTCTGTGTTTTCTTCATCATCAAAATCTTCTTGTAAATATTTATGATTTATGTTATATGGTCTATTTATAACATTTATTTCACCTTGCATTTGAGAATGTGTTGGGGAATTTTGATTTACAACTTCTGGAATAGGAGTTTTATATTTAAAATTTGATGTATTTTCCATAGGGAAATTAATTTCAGTTGACTCATAATTTGAACGTCTAGCTGGTAACCATGAATAAGATGATTCTGGTCTTTCTCTTAATGATGTAAATCTTATTAGAGTACTTCCATCTTCTTTTTCTATAATATCTTCTGCAGTAGTTTGTTCTATATTTCTTGCTACTTGTGGATTTTTAATTTCAAATTCACTTGGTATTGTTATTTCATTCCATTTTAGTCTTTTTGGAATATATGTTGTAGGTTTGTCTGCATCTACTTGTAATAAAGTTGTTTCTTCTTTTAGAGTTGGAGTCATTATAAATTTTGGATTTAAATGTGAAGATAAAGGTCTGTAATATATTCTGTATATTATTGCAAAATTTTTTGTATGTTTTTCAAATTCATTTCCTTGTAGATGAATATCTAAAATAACTGAATTTAGTATATGTGGGTCTGTTAAATCTATTAAAAAATTTGGAGCACAGATAAAATATATTGGTCTATTACATACATTTGTTTGAATCATAGATAGTAAGGAAGTTTTATATCGTTTGAGTCTAGTATCTCTTAATGCTAAATATATTGGAGCATCTACTCCTAGATGGAATAAGGGCTTTACAGCAATTTGTATTAATCCAATATGAATATAACGATATCCTTTACTTAAATATTTTTGAATTGTACTATGATTTAATAGTTGTATGGTTTGATATTCTTCTTGAATAGATATTGTTTCTTCATGGGTTTTAACTGATAAAGCTGTTTTGAAATCTAAAGGGCCAATTCTGTAAATGTGTTCAATTTTTTCTTCTGGGATTGTCCAATCTGAATTGTTTATAGGCATATGATATTCATGACTTTGTACTACATTATCTTGCTTTGAATTAGATCCTATTTTTAATTGTCTAAGAAATGCAGCCATGTTTAATATTTAATTAAATTTTACTTAGACGGGAACAACCGAGCCTATGCCTGGAACATCCTATCCTGGACTTACCAACGGTCTAACAAAGCATCAAGTCTTACCAACGTTTTCAGTAAAGTTTAATAAAATATGTAACATAAATGCATGAAATAGCCAAGTCAAAATAGAAACGTAATTCAAATAAAGTGAATGTAAATGCAAAGTTTAAATATGCGTATGAAATATAAACAACAGTGTGGCTCTGATACCACTTCTACCCAGGACTTTGCAATTAATCATATACGTTAACTAAAAGCAAATATTGTAGGGACTTAGAATGTAATTAATGAAACTTACTTGACTTTTGAGAGTGCACAATCGGAAGCTTGGATTCAACAATGAAAACTTGCCAAACTTGTTTGACAAAAGGATACAAGAGGTTTGAATATTTAATACAAGGCTTTGACTATGTATGGAAATATATGGGAGTAGTGATTACAATGAGTTTTTGTAACTTTGCTCTAATGGTTTTTTCGCCGATGCCTGTCTTCTGAATCTTGAATCTATTTATAGAGGCTCGGTTCTGCATTTCATCTTCATTTGAATTTCAATTTTGCTTTCATTTGTTGTGGCCGACATTCTTTTTCAAAAGTCGTTTGGATTTTGTCCACCGATGGGATCATCAAAAGGATCAAAAGTAGATTCTGATGATCCTGCTGGCTCCTCTATTTTGTCTTCTTCTTTTGGCTTTTGTAAATAATTCAAATATTCTTTCAGCATCTCGGGATTCTGCATGATTTGCTTTACCAAAAACAAAACAGAGAATTATCTGATCAACTTAAAGATGTTGTTTATTAATTTTGCAGGCAAATGGATTCAAAAGCAGGAAGTTCCAGGCCAAAGACTCCTCAGGATTATGAGATGAGTCTTACCCCTGTAACTCAAAATAGATTTCAACTTTTATCAGATTTCCCAGCATTGACTTATAGTCAGGCTGCTACTCCAATTATTTCTCCAAATAGACCCATTCAACAACTAGCAAAATCCCCAGAAAAATCTCAAGGAAATACTTATTTCACAAAGCCATTTACTCAACATATTACTTTAACCAGATTCCAAGAAATACCCATATACTCTACTCTTCATCAAGTTACTCAAAGGATCTTTCCTCCAAAATGCTATTCTAAGTCCCTACAATATTTGCTTTTAGTTAACATATATGATTAATTGCAAAGTCCTGGGTAGGTGGGATGATTAATTGCACGTTATTTGCTCTGATACCACTTCTACCCAGGACTTTGCAATTAATCATATATGTTAACTAAAAGCAAATATTGTAGGGACTTAGAATGTAATTAATGAAACTTACTTGACTTTTGAGAGTGCACAATCGGAAGCTTGAATTCAACAATGGAAACTTGCCAAACTTGTTTGACAAAAGGATACAAGAGGTTTGAATATTTAATACAAGGCTTTGACTATGTATGGAAATATATGGGAGTAGTGATTACAATGAGTTTTTGTAACTTTATTTTGAACATCTTTTTGTAGAATCTCTTTTGCAGATTTACAATCTATTCTAATTAAAAATTTCTTGTTATACAAATCATCTTGAAATTTGGATATACACAAAACTATAGATAAATTTTTTTTTTAATAGTTGAATAATTCTTTTGAGGATCAGACCATGTTCCTGAATGAAATCTAACTAATTCTTCTTTTGAATTATCTATTTTTTGTTTTAATATTCCACCGTATCCTAATTCTGATGCATCAGTTTCGACTATCATGAATGCTTTAGGATGATGTAGGCATAAACATGGTAATGATTCTATTTTTGCTTTTAAATACTTTATTTTTTGAGTATGTTCTTCTGTCCAAGGTTTTGGGTTTTTCTTTAATCTATTAAACAATATAGAACATTCTTGTCTTAATTTAGGAAAGAAATCTGCTATGTAATTTAAACATCCTAAAAATCTTTGTAATTGATTTTTATCTTTGATCTCATCTGGAAATTTAGTAGCAAATTCTAAAGCTCTATTAATTGGTTTTATTGTTCCTTGATATATATTATGTCCTAAAAATCTTACTTTTGTTTGAAATAATTTCATTTTTGGTGCTGAAACAACTAATCCATTTTTCTTGACTATTTTTAAAAATATACTTAAATGTTTAAAATGTTGTTCTATTGATTCTGAAAATATTAATACATCATCTATATAGACTATACTGAATGAACTGTAAGGATTGAAAATATCATTCATTATATTTTGAAATTCTGATGGTGCATTTTTTAATCCAAATGGCATAACTTTCCATTCATAATGTCCAAAAGGTGTTGTAAATGCTGTTTTGTATCTATCTTTTGGGTCTATTATTATTTGCCAATATCCTGATTTCATGTCAAATTTTGAGAATATTTTTGCATTAAATAATCTATTAAGCAAATCTTTTTTATTTGGAATAGGATATCTAATCCATTGTAAAACTTTATTTAAAGGTTTATAATTTATTACTAATCTTGGAACTCCTCTTTCTTTTTCAGCTTGATTCATTACATAAAATGCAGCACAGCTCCAAGGTGATTTTGAAGGAGTTATTAATCCTTTATCTAGTAATATTTTTATTTCCTTTTTACAAAATTCTAATAATTCAGAATTCATTTGTATTGGTCTAGCTTTTGTTGGAATATTCTTTTCATCAAAGTCTTTTTCATAGGGTAATTCTATCATATGTTGTTTTCTATCCCAAAAAGCATTAGGAATATCTGCACAAATTTCTTTTTGTAGTAATTTTTCTAATTCGGATATTCTTTTTTGTATTTTGATATCATTTAATTGTTCTTCAATTTTTAGATAAGATTTTTCTTCTTTAATATAGCTTATTTGTTGTTGTACTTTGGTAATACTGTTTATTGTTTTATATATCGAAGATGTTTGTAATGTATGTAATTCCTTTTGTTTAATTGGAGTTAAGAATTTAAAGATAACAATTTTTCCCATTATATTTACTGAAATTCCTTCATTACTTACTAAAAATGGATATATTTGGATTAAAAAGGGTGTTCCTAATATTACATCATGATGTATATTCTTTACAATTATGAAATTATGTCTAATACAATATTCATTGTTACATATTGATCCTTTTATAAATTTATAAGTTACTTTTAAATCTTCGCCATTTGCTGCCATTAATTTTTCATTTGTTCTCTCACAATATTTAGTAGGAATTATTCCTTCTTTAATACAACTTGTATCTGCTCCACTATCTATTAGAGCTACAAATGTTTCTTTGAAATCTTCTACTGTAATTGTTACTAAAGCGAACCATTTTTGAAATGTTATTCTTTCAATAGTATTTAAATATTGAGATTCTTCTACTAATTTTTCTGATATTAATATTTCTTCTGTTTTAGCATTAGAAGTTGAGGGCTGATTATTTATTAATTCTAATTTTGATTCTATCTCTAAATCTTTTAATTTTAATTCTATGATTTCTTGTTGTAATTGTTTTACTTGTATTTTGAGATTATTAATTTCTGATTGAAGATCTTTAGTAGTTTCTTTTTTCATTATATTAATGTTTGGATATTTATCTATTAATTTTGATATACTAAAAGGTTCTATTATTTTTGGCATTTTATCTTCTTGAATAATTAAACTTTTTAGTCTTTCTAAATATTCTTTTTTGGCTATTGGATCATCAATTTTTTCTATTATATCTAATAAAAATTCTTTATCTTCTTTTTTAGTTATTACATTTATATATTTTGGAGTGCAATTACAATTTTCTTCACTTTCGGAACTAGTAATATCATTGTAATAGTCATCTTCTGTACTTTGTTCTTTTTCATTTATTAATAAGTTTAATAGTTTATTTTTAATTTCTTCTTCGTTAGAGCAAATTTCTGTAATTTTTTCTTTTAATCGACATTTGTTTGCTTTATGTCCTATTTTTCCACATTTATAACAAACTATTTTCTTTTTAATAAATCTTCTCTTTTTAGTTGGTTCATTTTCCTTAGGTTTTATATACCTTGGTTTCTTAGAATATTTTTTAATTTTCTTTTTATATGCTGATGGTGATTTGATTCTTTTGATTCCAAATGCATCACAGAATGATCCTACTTCTTTTGTTTTAGATCCATATTTCATTTGTAATCTTAATTCTGAACATAATATTAATCCTTCTTTTTTCACAAAAGCAAATAATTGTCCAAAAGTAATATTTTCAAATGAAATTACATCTGTTCCCATTTCTTTTTGTAAATTATCCATTATTCTTTGTGAAAATAAACTTGGTAATCCAGTTATGAATCTTTCTTTCCAAAATGAAGCATTACAGTCTGGTCTTCTTAATACATTTGTTAAAAACATATCTTTGTACCATCTAAAATCTGATAATGTTGGACATCTTAAATTTGTTAAAAATGTTTTATTAGAATTTAATTCTTCTTTTGGATTTCCTATGAAATACATAACTATTGTTACAATTAGAAATTCTGCAGCATCTGATTGTATTTGAATATTTCCTTGATCATCTTCTAATTCTTGTGTATGATCTAATATTGATAATTTATCTTGTAATGTTAAAGCATTATCCCACCAATTCTTTAATTGTCCAGTAAATCCTGAAACTAATAATGTTGCAATATTTCTTTCTTGAATATTTTTTATTTTACAAGCTAATCTCGCCATTCCCATTTCTTGCAAATTATTTAATACTTCATATTCAGCTTTGCCATCTATGTTCCATTCATATATTGAATCTCCATCATATTTAGTAGTTCTAAATTTTGATCTTTCTTCATATTGAATGTCAGGAGGACTTGGTCTTGGATAATAATTCTTTGAACTTACCATTTTCCAATTTTTATTGTTACTATAGTTTTTCCTTTTTATTCTATTTATTTGATTATTTTCTTCTTCAAATTGATTCTCTATTGGTAAAAGTATATTTTCTTCTATATCTGAATTTATTGATTCTTCTGATAAATCTTCTAATTCTTCAGTAGAATTTTCTTCTATTATTTGATCTAAAGTGTGTATTTTGGGTGTTGATGGTTTTGAATCTGTAGTTAGATTTTGTAAGGCATTAGATATTTTATTTAATAAATTATCTGTATTATTTATCTTTTGATTACTAATACTTTGTACTAAATCTTGTTCTTTTTCTCTTGTCAAACTTCTAGGTTGAAAATGAGGTGCTGATATATCATTAGGGAATTTTAGATCTGGTTTCTTTAATGTATGTATTTTTGTATTTAATACTTCCATATGTTGAGATATTGTATGAAGAATCTGATTTGTATAATTATTTTGTTGATAAACTTTTTTAAGATCTTCTAGATTTATTGAATTATTTGTACTTGATTCTGCTTCTCTTCCCTTTTTAAAAGGTGAGGCTATTACTTCTCCTTTTCCTATATTAATTTTTACTTCTTGTAATGGAGGGTGTATTGATGTTAAGATTTGATCGTCTTTTAATTTCCATTTTTTATATAAATTAGTTTGAACATTTATTTGTGGATTATTATAAACATCATTTATTCCTAGTTTTGAAGTATAAAATGATAACCACGTAAAGAAAGGAAAATCAAACTTTTGTTTTTCTAATTCATTTTTCCATTCTAAAATTAATTTTTCTTTATATATTGATTCTAGTTGAAAAAACCAAATTCTTTTTTCTATATTTTCTTCATCATCAAAATCTTCTTGTAAATATTTATGATTTATTTTATATGGTCTATTTATAACATTTATTTCACCTTGCATTTGAGAATGTGTTGAGGAATTTTGATTTACAGCTTCTGGAATAGGAGTTTTATATTTAAAATTTGATGTATTTTCCATAGGGAAATTAATTTCAGTTGACTCATAATTTGAACGTCTAGCTGGTAACCATGAATAAGATGATTCTGGTCTTTCTCTTAATGATGTAAATCTTATTAGAGTACTTCCATCTTCTTTTTCTATAATATCTTCTGCAGTAGTTTGTTCTATATTTCTTGCTACTTGTGGATTTTTAATTTCAAATTCACTTGGTATTGTTATTTCATTCCATTTTAGTCTTTTTGGAATATATGTTGTAGGTTTGTCTGCATCTACTTGTAATAAAGTTGTTTCTTCTTTTAGAGTTGGAGTCATTATAAATTTTGGATTTAAATGTGAAGATAAAGGTCTGTAATATATTCTGTATATTATTGCAAAATTTTTTGTATGTTTTTCAAATTCATTTCCTTGTAGATGAATATCTAAAATAACTGAATTTAGTATATGTGGGTCTGTTAAATCTATTAAAAAATTTGGAGCACAGATAAAATATATTGGTCTATTACATACATTTGTTTGAATCATAGATAGTAAGGAAGTTTTATATCGTTTGAGTCTAGTATCTCTTAATGCTAAATATATTGGAGCATCTACTCCTAGATGGAATAAGGGCTTTACAGCAATTTGTATTAATCCAATATGAATATAACGATATCCTTTACTTAAATATTTTTGAATTGTACTATGATTTAATAGTTGTATGGTTTGATATTCTTCTTGAATAGATATTGTTTCTTCATGGGTTTTAACTGATAAAGCTGTTTTGAAATCTAAAGGGCCAATTCTGTAAATATGTTCAATTTTTTCTTCTGGGATTGTCCAATCTGAATTGTTTATAGGCATATGATATTCATGACTTTGTACTACATTATCTTGCTTTGAATTAGATCCTATTTTTAATTGTCTAAGAAATGCAGCCATGTTTAATATTTAATTAAATTTTACTTAGACGGGAACAACCGAGCCTATGCCTGGAACATCCTATCCTGGACTTACCAACGGTCTAACAAAGCATCAAGTCTTACCAACGTTTTCAGTAAAGTTTAATAAAATATGTAACATAAATGCATGAAATAGCCAAGTCAAAATAGAAACGTAATTCAAATAAAGTGAATGTAAATGCAAAGTTTAAATATGCGTATGAAATATAAACAACAGTGTGGCTCTGATACCACTTCTACCCAGGACTTTGCAATTAATCATATACGTTAACTAAAAGCAAATATTGTAGGGACTTAGAATGTAATTAATGAAACTTACTTGACTTTTGAGAGTGCACAATCGGAAGCTTGGATTCAACAATGAAAACTTGCCAAACTTGTTTGACAAAAGGATACAAGAGGTTTGAATATTTAATACAAGGCTTTGACTATGTATGGAAATATATGGGAGTAGTGATTACAATGAGTTTTTGTAACTTTGCTCTAATGGTTTTTTCGCCGATGCCTGTCTTCTGAATCTTGAATCTATTTATAGAGGCTCGGTTCTGCATTTCATCTTCATTTGAATTTCAATTTTGCTTTCATTTGTTGTGGCCGACATTCTTTTTCAAAAGTCGTTTGGATTTTGTCCACCGATGGGATCATCAAAAGGATCAAAAGTAGATTCTGATGATCCTGCTGGCTCCTCTATTTTGTCTTCTTCTTTTGGCTTTTGTAAATAATTCAGATATTCTTTCAGCATCTCGGGATTCTGCATGATTTGCTTTATTAAAAAGTTACTGGCTGTTTCTTCGGATGCCATTTCCGTCACTTTTTCTTTGTCTCTTTTTGGAGTGAGTGGAGTTGGTGTAGTGGTTGGAATGATTGTTGACTGTCTTGTCTCCTTTTGAGAAGTGGTATCAGAGCCACACTGTTGTTTATATTTCATATGCATATTTAAACTTTGCATTTACATTCACTTTATTTGAATTACGTTTCTATTTTGACTTGGCTATTTCATGCATTTATGTTACATATTTTATTAAACTTTACTGAAAACGAATCATGCAGAATCCCGAGATGCTGAAAGAATATCTGAATTATTTACAAAAGCCAAAAGAAGAAGACAAAATAGAGGAGCCAGCAGGATCATCAGAATCTACTTTTGATCCTTTTGATGATCCCATCGGTGGACAAAATCCAAACGACTTTATTTAAGACATTATTAGATATTAAATTCATCTATGGAAAAACTTTAGCATTTATTTAAAACTATTAATTTAATTCTTTTATTAATAATTATATCTATTTTTCAGTAATTTATTATCACTTTTAACCAAGAGTTCTTCAGTTCCTTTTTTTCTTCTGTATTTTAGTAGTCTATTACACAAATATTTATAATTGGAGTATCAGTTCTTTTAGTGAGTTTGTCACTTGACCAATCAACTACAAGAATGGGCAAAAATTATCCTCTCAGATCAGTCATTAGTTTTCTCCTATCAATATTATTTTATTTCTTAATGCGTGAACTATAGAGCTATTTGTTTAGCCTTCTTTTGTGCCCCTGATCTATATTTATATTGTATTTTTTTTTACCTATAATGTCTTAAATATATCATACTTGTGATGTTTAAACCCAAAAATTCTTTTAAAAAAATAAAAAACAATTCAACAAAATAGTAAGATTAGATTCTTTAAATATACATTTGACTACAAGTGAGTTTGTGAGGACCAACAAATTTCTTATATTTTTTCTCAAAAATGCCTTTTATTTGAAAATTACTATTTATTAAAGCCCTACTACCCAATCATTCCACAATAAGTGTAAATAAACCTAAAAAGTAGGGTTTCACTCTTTGGTTTCAAGATTGGAGCAAATTAGGGTTTTTGCGATTTTTCGCCGGATGAATTTTCGGTACGGAGCAAAGATCAAATTTGGTGATTAAAAGTGACTTTTAAGTGAGAAATAATATGTGATTAGAAGCAATGAGATAAGGTTGGTGAATAGGAAGTAAAAACCCTAATACGTGTGTTTTTAAGAAAAACGGCGCGAACCAGCGGGTCCTGCGCACTACCGATTGAACGCACCACTTGACCATCACTTTCTTACCATACAAGCTTATTGATATTTGAGCAAAATATCTTCTCAATTTCCAGTTATCTTGACCGAAATTAGAGGCTAGAAATAGCAAGGAAAGAAAGAGAAAAAAATGAAAGGTGGTGGTGGCGACACTTGTCGCCACCCTAGAGTTTCTTGGCCAAGAGAGTTACCATCCTTCTTAACCAATTTTTGCACCTTTCCTCTTCATTATTTCAGCTCCTTGGCCGACCAAAGAGAGAGAGAAAGTGAGAGCAAGAAAACAATTCCTTCTTCTTGATCTTAGCTATCCAAGTGGGAAAATCAACTTCCAAACCGATTAAAGTACTAGTTGTCGTCTTAAGAAGATAGAGCAAACAAAAATTTCCAAAGGAGGTGGAGTATTACTCTTCCAAGCTTTGTTTTGAGGTATAAAATCTGATCATGGTTGTTGTCCATTTAAATTTTGGTTTAAGATGATAGTTAGCTCCTGTTTTGGCTTGATTACAAGATATGCAAGTTGTTGTGATGATTTTTGGATGATATATGCAAGTTAGGGTTTAATAAATTTCTGCCTAAACTTGTTGTATAGCTAGTATATGTTGTATATAAGGTTATATAAGGGACTTTGGTAGTGTTGGAAGTAAGAAATCAAGGAAGGTTGGATTGAAAACTGAAAATTCCAGATTTTTAGAAAATTTCCCCCTTTCTGCCCGATTTTGTTGTTGCATGTTAGAGGCCGAATTGGCCTTAGGTTAAAACATAAAAGTTGTATAGAATGGTATTTTATAGGTGCTTACAAAATTTTAGCTCAATCGGAGCAACGTAGGCCGTGAAAAGACCAAATACCCTCACTATTTTAAGGTTTTTCCCAGTAGTCCGTTTGGTCAGTTTATCCAATTTATCACGTTTATTCACTAGGATCCGTACTGATTTAGCTTTTTTCCAAAACATGAAAGTTTTAGTATTCTGACTTAGCTTTTAAACGCCTCTAAGAACACCTTAATCGGACCTTGGTAACCTGAGATATGACCATTCCAGTGCAGTGCGATTAGATAGCCGACTAGTTGGATTTTGGTTCTGTAAATTGAGGATTTGACTAGGTTGCATTGGAAACTGGACTAAGTGATTTTCATGAGTATTGTAGCTCTGTGTCTTAGCTTCGAAACGGAATAAGTTGTACCTCAATCCGATAAGCGTAGCCTCGAATGTGTTATTTCCGCAACCACGCGTCAAATCTGTCTTTTGCTAGATTGTATTTCCGCACTTGTTATTACTTTGATTCTTGTTCTTATGTTGTTATGAGCCTATGGAACGGCTATTTACTTGAATCTATGATATGTATGACTTTGGGATTGACTGAGAGAAAAATAATGAAGCCATAAATGGCTGGAAAATTAGGTAAACACAAAGGGCATGCTGCCCGAATTTACGCTCGAGGACTATAAAAATACACTTGCGACTTGGGTCGAGTTGATATGAATAGTACTTGAATCATCTAGGGTACTTGAGTCTTCTTATTTCGAGGTATATAAGTAAGGATTTGGCCGAACTTGTACCCTTGAGAAATGAAATAATGATTGCTCGAAGCATGTTTTCCTTGTACTTTCAACTCGCATGACAATTTCAAGTATAAATGTTACAAAGTTTTACTGTTTAAAGAGCGAGCAAGTGTTTCACGACTACTATCCAAGTGAATTCCAATTTCTTGATTTTTATTGAACGAAACGTCTAAGTTTCGAATCTTAGTCATGTTTCAAAGTTCTCAAATTGAATTTTTATCGCAGATCTGGACTCCAAACCTGGAGTATAACTGAACGTGAATACTAGAAGCACTATATCTTTTGGTGAGTGCTTTCAAAGACCGAATTACACTAGATACTTGAACTTGATACGTGACCAATATGAGTACATGTTATATACATGAATTGATAGGGCAAGAGTGTACTTTATCGCACTTGTCCTTACGTGATATACTTGTTTATTGTTGCAATTGATTTGATATACTTGTTTATGATGTGCGCACTTCCTGGAATTCCAGAAATCCTGTGGCGAGTTACTCTAGTCGAGCCGGCAAGGGCTTGGTTGATTGGGTAACGAATCCTGGGTCTCTTGTTTTGTCGAATGGAGTGATATCTCCTCGACTAATCGGTATACTCGAGTATTACCACCCGTGTTTTTTGAGGATTTTGGGCCCAGCTGGGGGTTTGAACGGTGGACGGAGAGTCGTTTAAGTGGTGTTCCACTGGATTGGTTACTTACTTGAAAGTTGACGGAGTGTCAACTGTTACTTGATCAAGCTCTCGAGATGCAATGGGAATTTGGCTCCTGAGAGCCTTCCGTATCCTTATACCTGAAAATGATTATTGCTTATCGGATTGTTATTCCTTTTGAAAACCAAAAGCACTTTATACTTGCTCGTTTGGAAATTTGCTACTTGAAGTGTTAGTGTGCATCTTCATGAACTTGTTAATATTGTCCCCTCTTATGAATTTTGATGCCATTAACTTGCTACGTTGATATTCGTACTGTTAAAATGGTCAATTTGTTATTTGGAACCTCACTGGGCTTTTAACTCATCCCACGCTATTTGTTTTCCTTACAGGGGGTACAAGCGAGGCATGAGACATGTACAGACTAGCGTAGTCTAGTTGTTTTGAGTTTTGCTTTTGTACTCACGCTAGTACCCGACTAGGGTTGATTGTACTCGAAATGTAAACACTTTGAAGTTTTTTTTGATGTGTAGACACTTTGTATCTGGATTTGAGCAGCAATGTATATATTAAGTTGAAATGAATATGTTATTCATTTTCTATGGATGCACGTTGTTTTGCTTGAGCTATGGGTGAGTGCGTGAGTGAGTCCTGGCGAGAGCTGGGCAGGCGGTCCGCCAAACCCTTTGGTACGCCTTAGGGGGAGGTGGGGTCGTCACAGATGGTATCAGAGCTCCTATTGAGCTCGTGCCGGGAGAGGGTTCTCGGACTGTGGGGATTGACTTTTTAAGTGTGGAACAATTGTTTATTGTTGGGGACCTTAGATATGTATGTTGGGTAGGAATCTCTGATACGGGTGATTTGCTCTTGAGCCTGGCCAACTTGAGTGGTGAATTATCATATTTTCGGATTCTTGTCCCCGAATACCAAAGAGTGACACCTTCACGATAAGTTGAGATCTCGCGTAATATTGGGATAAGTTTGGATTGCGAAAGCAAAGGCACGGGGAATGCGAATAGTTTGGACTTGAAATATATTGAAGATATTCATGGGATTTGGGATCCTTCTTATTCACGTGTTTCGAGCCTTGATTAAGTGTAGTGCCTGAGCGATACCTATGGTGAATGCTCTATACGTTATGTGACTTGTTTTGATTGAATGTGTTGTATTGTCTTGTTTTATGATTTAGAGAGGTTTATGATTTGCGTTATTCTATTTTATGCTGTTTATATTTATATAGTTATTTAGTGGCTATATTCTATCATTGATTAGTTGGTTATATTGTTATAGTTGATTAGCTGCGAACCATGGAGGGTAGAAGAAGTCAAGCTAGGGGAACTAACCGAGGACGCGATCCTAGTCGTAGCCGTGGGGGTAGACAAGCCCAAGAACCGGTACGAGAACCGAGAGAGGAAAGAGAGGCAACGGTTGAACCACAACCTGAACCCCAAGCTGCAGGGGAAGATCAAGTGGCAACTGCCATTCAGCAGATGACTAACATTCTGGCTCGGTTAGTGGAACAACAGGGTCAAGCCCCTGTACATCAACCTAGAGACCCTGATAATGGGCAAGATAGGGCCTTAGAGAGATTCCATAAGTTCTCTCCACCCAAATTCCTAGGAGGGCCAGACCCGGATGGGGCCGAGAAATGGCTGGAGGTCATGATAAATATTTTTGCTACCCTAAACTATACAGAGGAGAGGTAAGTCCAATTCGCTGTTTTCCAGTTCGATGGGCCAGCTAGGGCTTGGTGGAACGTAGTGAGGGCCAAGTGGGAGAGAGAGGCGACTGCATGGACCTGGTTAAATTTCGTACGGGAATTTAACGAAAAATACCTTCCACCCATCGTTCAGGAGAAGCGAGAGGACGATTTCATTAAAGTCCGCCAGGGAATGTTGAGTGTAACTGAGTATGAGACTCAGTTTACAAAGTTTTCCAAATTTGCCCCTGAATTGATAGCCACGGAGCAAAGAAAAGTACGGAGGTTTGTACAAGAGCTAAATGTGGAGTTTCAAGAAGCCTTAGCAGCAGCCCAGATTGACACGTTTACAGAAGTTTTAGAGAAGGCTCAAAGAATAGAAATTGCTAGGGCACAAGTGAGAACTTTTCATGCAAAAAGGAGAGGTGCGCCTGGTGGAAGTCAAAGGCAAGGACAAGATGATTTGGATATGCCATCTTCTAAAATAGGTCGAGGAGATGGTGGTGAGAAAATATCAGGGACATCTAAAGAAAGTACTCCAAGAGGGGTTTCGCGTGACTGGGGTCAATCAAGAGGTGCCTCACAAGGAGGTCAGACCTCAGGCCCTCAAATATCTTGTGGGTATTATGGAAAGCTCAATCACACGGAGAATGATTGTTGGCGGAAGGCAGGAAAATGTTTATGGTGTGGTAGTACCGAGCACCAGCTTGCAATCTGTTCCCGTAGATCACACCTAAACCCTGAACAAGCAAATGTAGGAGGGACTAAGCCAAGAATGCCAGTTAGAGCGTATGCCTTGGACCAACAGGCATTACCTGAACCATCCGAGATAGTAGAAGGTACGATTCGTGATTTCAATTGTTTAACTAAGTTTTGACTATAGTGAGACCTGAGAGCTGGAAACGAATATATAAGAAAAATATCCTACGTTATTCGAAGTGCATCTATGAATTTCGAGGTCGAAATTCTTTTAAGGGGGAGAGAGTGTGAGGACCCGCAAATTTCTTATATTTTTTCTCAAAAATACCTTTTATTTGGAAATTACTATTTATTAAAGCCCTACTACCCAATCATTCCACAATAAGTGTAAATAAACCTAGAAAGTAGGGTTTCACTCTTCGGTTTCAAGATTGGAGCAAATTAGGGTTTTTGCGATTTTTTGCCGGATGAATTTTCGGTACGGAGCAAAGATCGAATTTGGTGATTAAAAGTGACTTTTAAGTGAGAAATAATATGTGATTAGGAGCAATGAGATAAGGTTGGTGAATAGGAAGCAAAAACCCTAGTACGTGTGTTTTTAAGAAAAACGGCGCGAACCAGCAGGTCCTGCGCACTACCGATTGAACGCACCACTTGACCACCACTTTCTTACCATACAAGCTTATTGATATTTGAGCAAAATATCTTCTCAATTTCCAGCTATCTTGACCGAAATTAAAGGCTAGAAATAGCAAGGAAAGAAAGAGAAAAAAATGAAAGGTGGTGGTGCCACCCTAGAGTTTCTTGGTCAAGAGAGTTATCATCCTTCTTAACCAATTTTTGCACCTTTCCTCTTCATTATTTCAGCTCCTTGGCCGACCAAAGAGAGAGAGAAAGTGAGAGCAAGAAAACAATTTCCTTCTTCTTGATCTTAGCTATCCAAGTGGGAAAATCAACTTCCAAACCGATTAAAGTACTAGTTGTGGTTTTAAGAAGATAGAGCAAACAAAAATTTCCAAAGGAGGTGGAGTATTACTCTTCCAAGCTTTGTTTTGAGGTATAAAATCTGATCATGGTTGTTGTCCAATTAAATTTTGGTTTAAGATGATAGTTAGCTCCTGTTTTGGCTTGATTACAAGATATGCAAGTTGTTGTGATGATTTTTGGATGATATATGCAAGTTAGGGTTTAATAAATTTCTGCCTAAACTTGTTGTATAGATAGTATATGTTGTATATAAGATTATATAAGGGGCTTTGGTAGTGTTGGAAGTAAGAAATCAAGGAAGGTTGGATTGAAAACCGAAAATTTCAGATTTCTGGAAAATTTCCCCCCTTTCTGCCCGGTTTTGTTGCTGCATGTTAGAGGACAAATTGGCCTTAGGTTAAAACATAAAAGTTGTAGAGAATGGTATTTTATAGGTGCCTACAAAATTTCAGCTCAATCGGAGCAACGTAGGCCATGAAAAGACCAAAATACCCTCACTGTTTTAAGGTTTTTCCCAGTAGTCCGTTTGGTCAGTTTATCCAGTTTATCACGTTTATTCACTAGGATCCGTACTGATTTAGCTTTTTTCCAAAACATGAAAGTTTTAGTATTCTGACTTAGCTTTTAAACGCCTCCAAGAACACCTTAATCGGACCTTGGTAACCTGAGATATGACCATTCCAGTGCAGTACGATTAGATAGCCGACTAGTTGGATTTTGGTTCTGTAAATTGAGGATTTGACTAGGTTGCATTGGAAACTGGACTAAGTGATCTTCATGAGCATTGTAGCCCTGTGTCTTAGTTTCGAAACGGAATAAGTTGTACCTCAATCCGATAAGCGTAGCCTCGGATGTGTTATTTCCGCAACCACGCGTCAAATCTGTCTTTTGCTAGATTGTATTTCCGCACTTGTTATTACTTTGATTCTTGTTCTTATGTTGTTATGAGCCTATGGAACGGCTATTTACTTGAATCTATGATATGTATGACTTTGGGATTGGCTGAGAGAAAAATAATGAAGTCATAAATGGCTGAAAAATTAGGTAAACACAAAGGGCGTGCTGCCCGAATTTACGCTCGAGGACTATAAAAATACACTTGCGACTTGGGTCGAGTTGATATGAATAGTACTTGAATCATCTAGGGTACTTGAGTCTTCTTGTTTCGAGGTATATAAGTAAGGATTTGGCCGAACTTGTACCCTTGAGAAATGAAATAATGATTGCTCGAAGCATGTTTTCCTTGTACTTTCAACTCGCATGACAATTTCAAGTATAAATGTTACAAAGTTTTACTGTTTAAAAAGCGAGCAAGTGTTTCACGACTACTATCCAAGTGAATTCCAATTTCTTGATTTTTATTGAACGAAACGTCTAAGTTTCGAATCTTAGTCATGTTTCAAAGTTCTCAAATTGAATTTTTATCGCAGATCTGGACTCCAAACCTGGAGTATAACTGAACGTGAATACTAGAAGCACTATATCTTTTGGTGAGTGCTTTCAAATACCGAATTACACTAGATACTTGAACTTGATACGTGACCAATATGAGTACATGTTATATACATGAATTGATAGGGCAAGAGTGTACTTTATCGCACTTGTCCTTACGTGATATACTTGTTTATTGTTGCAATTGACTTGATATACTTGTTTATGATGTGCGCACTTCCTGGAATTCCAGAAACCCTGTGGCTAGTTACTCTAGTCGAGCTGGCAAGGGCTTGGTTGATTGGGTAACGAACCCTGGGTCTCTTGTTTTGTCGAGTGGAGTGATATCTTCTCGACTAATCGGTATACTCGAGTATTACCACCCGTATTTCTTGAGGATTTTGGGCCCAGTTGGGGGTTTGAACGGTGGACGGAGAGTCGTTTAAGTGGTGTTCCACTGGATTGGTTACTTACTTGAAAGTTGACGGAGTGTCAACTGTTACTTGATCAAGCTCTCGAGATGCAATGGGAATTTGGCTCCTGAGAGCCTTCCGTATCCTTATACCTGAAAATGATTATTGCTTATCGGATTGTTATTCCTTTTGAAAACCAAAAGCACTTTATACTTGCTCGTTTGGAAATTTGCTACTTGAAGTGTTAGTGTGCATCTTCATGAACTTGTTAATATTGTCCCCTCTTATGAATTTTGATGCCATTAACTTGCTACGTTGATATTCGTACTGTTAAAATGGTCAATTTGTTATTTGGAACCTCACTGGGCTTTTAACTCATCCCACGCTATTTGTTTTCCTTACAGGGGGTACAAGCGAGGCATGAGACATGTACAGACTAGCGTAGTCTAGTTGTTTTGAGTTTTGCTTTTGTACTCACGCTAGTACCCGACTAGGGTTGATTGTACTCGAAATGTAAACACTTTGAAGTTTTTTTTGATGTGTAGACACTTTGTATCTGGATTTGAGCAGCAATGTATATATTAAGTTGAAATGAATATGTTATTCATTTTCTATGGATGCACGTTGTTTTGCTTGAGCTATGGGTGAGTGCGTGAGTGAGTCCTGGCGAGAGCTGGGCAGGCGGTCCGCCAAACCCTTTGGTACGCCTTAGGGGGAGGTGGGGTCGTCACAGAGTTCATGCTGCAATATCCTATAATTCAAAAAAGAAATAAAGCCACATATTAGCAAGCAGAGAATTCATGAGAAACTATTCAATGGTTGAAATGCATTTGTGAACTATCATTGTATTCTGTGGCCTCCGTTAAAAGTTGCTGCAGAATATCATCACTATTGAGTAATGGTACTTTTTGTAGAAGCAGTAAATTTTCTCCTTTTATCACCTTCACGTGTTTTTATTTCTTAGAATCTTAACTGATGATCTTTGTTCTCATATATCAAAAGACATACTAATAATCCCACTTGCATTGAAATAGAAGGAAGGTCATAGTACTATGATTGCATTGCAATTGCATTGTACAAGTGAAAAAAAAACATGATATAGTTACTTTTCAATCACTAATTTACTATGTTTTAGAGTTATATTAAAGCAAATTATTTGTTTACAGAGACACTTGTTACAATTTGTGAGTCACATAGTTTTTAGAGTATAGCCAGATCATTACACATAACTATGAAACGGTTAATTGGAATAAGAATAAAAAATAAGTGCTTTAAATAGGATGAAAATTATATTGTAATGACAAACTCTTTAGTGAATATAGCATTATTTTTGTACGAAACACAGGAAATCTCAGCTATGATAACTTGCCTTTTTGCACTACTTAACATCTAATTATAATGCCTGGAACACTTCCCCTATCGATGCTCTCCCATCGCTACTGGTCTTAAACGAAGTTATCCTTCTCTTGCCAATTTATTGTATTTAGTGATGTGTACGTTACTAAAATTCTTCCTCTTTTTTTTGGCAGATAACATAGCAGACTAATGAATTGTAGGTTGCATCAGGTCATTTAAAAATTCATTCAGCATTTACCTGTTTTTGTCCAATTTATAACAACCATACGTGCTAATATTCCTATTGTTTAGGTTCCTATTATATACGAAACTGATTTTTCTGTTGAATAGGAATGCAGACCTTTTTCAGCTTTCTAGATTCCTATTATATACATTTTCATTCCATTTAAAGTTCTCCAAACTTTCCTGACCTTTGAAGTAATGTAAGTGCATTAATTTGTCACCCTCCGTTTGCGATTCATTGTGATGAATTCATTAAATTGGGCATGCTTGTCTTCAATCCCACCACGTTGTTGTGCAATTTATGTCTCCTAATTAGTTCAATGCATGGCAGTGTGATTCAATTGGTGAGTCATTGTAACATAATTAAATATAGTATTTAACAATTTTTAATGCAAGAGATGTGGTAGAGACATTAACGAGTATGTCACAATTTTTAATACAAGATATATGGTACAAAGATGAGTACATATGTCGCAATCAATTTATTTTATTTTCAATGAGTTAGGAAATAATTAATTTATTGTGAGAGCTGCCACAAGATAAACTTAATTAGTCAAGTGTAAAATTGCAACTCGTTAAATTTATTACTACATCTTATTAAATTTTAAAGTGTTAAATTTTATTAGAAATAATCCTTGTCATGAGAATAAATTGTAATAATATATTATTTGGATAATCTATTTTCTAATTCCAATAATAGAGATATAATGTGTAATGAGTTTTAATAAAAGCTGTAAACGCATATTTGAAATGGGAGTTAAAAAGAAAGAATATGAAGGACAAAAGAAATGACACATAATTAGACCACATCTACCACCAAAATCATTGGAGTTTATTTTTAGATTTTGAAGATCATATGCCTCAACTTAGCAACATCTTTTTCTTGAAGAGTTCAATAATCCATCGTTCCAAATTGGATTACTCAAAATCAATCAAATTTTCAGTTCAATTGAGTTGAACTACAGAGTGTCGAGTTATTGAATCCAATCAGATTAATAACTTAACTCGACCATATGACAAGTTCAACATCTAACTGGTTGAATTGTCGGACCAATTGAGTTTAAAAAACATGGTTTCATGAAGATTGATAATAACTTGCTAGTTGCTATTGGCTCTTAAATCATAAGTACAATTTATAGATAAGGGAATATATAATTAAAGCTTATTTGAAAACCTTCTATAGTATCATTTATTAGGATTTTTGTTTTATTACATCTTACCGCAAATCACTATTAATTTTTGCGGATCTTAGTATATAAGTTTGAGGAGGAGTATTGTAACTTTTGTTGAGATATGCCAACTTTTTCTACAAATTTTATTACATTGTGTTTAGTATAAAAATAATTTAGTTAATAATTAAATAAGTTTTGTTGTTAGGATATTTGTTAACAAAAGAATGTGTTAGTTTGTTAACAAATATTTTAGTTAAAATTTGCTGAATATGAGTTATCAAATAGTTTTGTTGAGATTTTTTAGAGAATTATTAATTAGAATAATGTTAGTTTGTTTCATATAATCATTATAAATAGTAAGTTGATGAATAAATAATACAAGCTCATTTTCAACTTCAATACAAGTCTTTTGTGAGCCATTTTTTCAATATTAAGAGTGTTGTTTTTTCGATTATGCCTTGAAAAACCGATAAAGTGGTATCCTATGTTTTAAGGCCTAAATTATTTTTTTAGAGTGAGTATATTGGGTGAGGATCATTTATAACTTTAAAAACATGATAGGAGAAAACTTTTTATCAAATGTTTCAACTTTTAGTAGTGAAACTTACCAAATTTGGGCCACCAAATTTTGGGCTTATTTGGTAGTCAATGACTTATGGGATGTGATGGAGACAGGTTATGTTTCAGCACCATTTGAAGAATCGATAGATTCTTCAATAGATACACAAATTAGAAGCCACAGAGTTGCAATTAAACAAAGATCCAAACCCAATATTCATGTAGCAATTTTGAATGCTATTTTCACAAGAATAATGCTTGTTTTACTTATAATTTAATTGAGAGTAAACTATTCTTAATTAAAATGAAAGGAAAAAATTTTACTATGAATTGATTAGATTTTGACAATCTTGAAGTGGAATATGATGAAATCAAGAATTCAGATCTCGAAAAAATTCAGTAGGAGATCATTGATCACAACAAGAAAATTGGATTTTGGCGACACCACAAAGGTGTCGCAAAAAGTCCTAAAACCGCCGCAAAAGAGTATTTGCGGCACAATTATGAAGGTAATGCACCACAAAAGTAGCCATTACAAAATAAAACAACAAAATTTGACATTGTGCAACAAGTATTAGCGACACTTTCTGTGACGGTATGTTCTACTGCAAATACATTTGCGACATTTTTTTTTGTGCTGCAAAAAAATCCTTTACTAGCCAAAGTCCTTTTGATAAAAGGTTTTGCAAGACCTTTTCAACCCCTATAACATTTTAAAAAGAAAATGATGAACTTTTCAAACAAACAAATGTAAAATCGTTAAGTCAATTATATTATGAATTCCAAATAGAGTTTCACTATCAAAATTGCTGTTAGGTAATAAGCAAGACAATGCTGTACTTTGACATATTAAGACTACCGCATTGAGCATTAAACTTGGTAAAGAGATTAAATTTATGTTACTTGTCCAATTACTGGTGAAGTGTTTAAACAGCATAAAGATGAATTAACATGATGTACTCACGTAATTGTTGAGCTGAAAAACAAAGCTTGAGAGATTGTCATGCCTAAAGTTCTTGGGAAGGAGCTCAACAGTGAACTTGTTTTTTGTCCCAAATTGTGAAACTTGTACTGTTTGGACTCCAAGATATGATGGAGTTAGTTTCTGGATCTTCAACCATGTCGAATGTCTTCGTCAGAAAAGGAGGTGTAGTTGACCTTATTGTTGGTCTCCTCGATAATGGACCGATACCCCTAGTGTTACCACCATAGCCACTAGCTCCTCCTCCATCGCCATTATCACCGCCAGTATCATCAATGGCCTTTCTTTTGCCTTCCATTTGTTGTTCAAATGCAACACTGTCTTTAGCCTATGTGAACCTTCTTGACTTCAAGAGCCTTTAAAAAGATTAAAAAGCACAATGACCATGCATGCAATAGATTAACCAGATGAAAGAAATGCTCAATTTGTAATCTTGACAAAGTAATAATTACTTGATTTTGCCTATATTTGAGGACAAGATTGTTCAAGTTTTTTCAAGTTATTGGATTAGTATTCAGATGATGCCACCTGCATAAAGAGTAACGCTGGTTATTTTGGTTTGCTCATTTAGTTGTTGCTTTAATGAGATTTTGATCAATCACTACACATTTAATCATCCCTTGAGATTCTTTTCTAGTTGTTCGTGCCAAGGAGACAACGCACATGCAATTTGCATGTATTCTTCATGTAAAACTATTACTTTTACTTTTTGGATTGTAGATCCTAACCTTCCATCTCGATGAATAATAAATGAAGTTGAGTTTACATTTTAAAATACTTGAAGGCTATCAGATCATGGTACAATAGTTGTCCTTTCTTTGGTTATTATTTCATTTTGAGCAATTTGATTGTCGTATGGGGCATTTTAAGTTATTCCACAAAATTAAACTTTTATGATACATTAACAATAAAATATCATGCATTATCTCATCACAAGTCAACGTCACAAATTTCATCACATCACATTAAAAAAATGAAAAAGAAAAAATAGCATGGATTTTAAGAATTCACTTCCAATACAAAAAATTCATCTATTTCAAATGCTTGGCTTCAAAAGTGTGGTTGGCTTCCACAATTATATATCTCAAAAATATCCTCACATATCAATCTCTTGCAAGAAGTTTCTCAATCTGCAAGTTAAATTAATGAAGTACATTAGCAAAAAAGATAATTTAGGTAACGTTATAAGAAGTCAGATAATGCAGATGGTTAAGATAACAGCTAAGAGGAAATAATGCAATCAGTAGAAACTTCTTATCTTAGCAACCCATGGATTTCCGGACAATTGAACAGAAGCATTCAATCCATAAATCCATTATAGCTATTAGCTATAAGACGAACTGCAAGCTAGCTTCCATTTAACTCTTTTTAACCTCTTTGCTTGTTGCAAGATAAAGAAAGTAATACAGAAAAATTGTTCAAAAATCTGAACTGTCAATATCTGTTCTATGATTTGACATTTTTTCGATCTTTTTTGTTGAATATTTGATTGATCAAGTTTGGAATGCTTGTTAGTTTTCTAGTCACCAGTTCAGTAAGTCAAATAAGACAAGTACTGGTGTATAATTAAACCACATAATCATGATATGCAAGTGATAAAATAAGAACTGCAAATCATACCTACTAAAAAAGGATGAGCAGGACAGCCATAACCAGTTCAGATTGTTAATTGCCCAATCTGAATCAATAAGAAGTCTCTCAAATACATCACGACTTTTTTCCTGATGCACATACTGTCAGAACAAGCATGTCAGACAATAAAATAGTAAGGACAAACTGTATCTCCACTTGAGGTTGAAGACTATAACTATATCTCCACGAGTTAGAAAACAAGCAACATAATGCCATATAAATCCATGATAAGCATAAATTAGCATTCGGGAAATGACATAAAAGCATTAGTGTAAACACGAGACAGTAAATTAGGAAAATCATTCTTAAGATACTGAACTTAAGTCTAGAACATAATATACCAAACTAACGAGACAGTAACATCAGAAAATAGGCGGTTAATCTTGTTGTAATTTCATTTTGAGATTTTTTATTAGTTTCCAAGTGCTCTTGCTTAAAATTGAAACAATTATCAAATGCACATTGCTAAATGCTAAAAATGCCGTCTTATATCGTCAACTTGCAGGTCCTACATGTTTAAAAAGATTTTCTTTCTATGCTCTTTAATCATAGAAACAGATTTATGCCTTTTTATTTGTTTGAGAAGAATAATCCATTTAGATTGTTATAGATAAAAATCCAATGCCATCAACAAGCGCTTACACTTTTAACATACCGTTCTATCTAGGAAGTCAGTTATTCCACTTTTAAATCTTAACAACTAAATTAGGCTCCAACATGTAAATCAAAGTTTGTTAGGTACCTCAAGTTCCATTTTAATAGAAAATGATGCTTTTATTGGGTGGACGCAACTAAATCAATATCAACTTTTTGGTCAGGTCACTTGCAAAGCCAATAAATTCCACAACATGCAAATCTAGCCCAACTAGCTTGACTAACAAAATGCAGTCCTTGACACAACTAAGTAAAAACAGGCAAAAAAGAAATGGGCCTTGAATTCTAGATGCAAAAACACCACAAGGCAACAGTAAAGTATGAAATTGTGAAAGAGCATAATATCAAAACTCTATAGCAAGCCATAGCTCTTACAATACAAGAAAAGTAATAGTAACGTTAAAAAAAGCATTAGACTAAATATATATCTTTTGTAGATGGTATTAGAATGGCAATACTAAGGTGAGATAAGTATTAGATCAGGATAAGTATTTTAATGTCGTAAGTCATTCCCAAATATCTGAAATTCATAAATAAGTATGCAAGAGACAAATCAATTTCTAGAATGGAGGAGATGGATATCTAATGAAATTCTCAAAGAAAATTACCTTGAATTAGGATCAGAATAGATCAAAGAAATCCTTATCTCACACATCCGAATTCTTTGAACCTACAAAAGCAAAGATAAAATCAAAATGATTTTCATGTTATGAAACTTCAAGAACTTTGTCAAACCATCTAAAGAAAAATTATTCATTAAATATACCAAACTTCTGTTCACATTTTGCATATACATGGTGTGAGGACTCGTAAAATTATTATTATTTTTCGACCCCTAATTTTTGCTCATTTAATTATTTATTCATATATTTGCTCTGATTATTATTTTCTAGCCTCATTAGACCTAAGTACATGGTATTATAGTTTCGTTACATTTTTAAAGTGTCTCGTTTCAAAAATTATTTTTTTTAGGAGCTTGTTTAGAGAAAAGGTGAAAATACGTTTGGAGAATTTTTACCAATTAAGAGTACAATTAGCCCGGAAAAATTTGAGACATGCACAATGGTTTTAAAATAGGTAATTTTAGATTTAAGTACTTAAATGATAGTTAATAGTATTATCGTTATAAGAATTTCTCGGAGGTTTCGCGTAATAGCGCTAAAATTGACGGTACGCGGTTTCACACGCGCGGCTTTATTTGAGGGACTTTAGACCCTTATTTTGAGACAATTAAGAGTGAATAATATTTATATGAACATAAGTGCATTAGAGGTTTAGTGCACTAGTGAACCAAACGCGAGAGAAATCAAGCCCTAAACGCACCAAACGAGCCCTAATGAGAGTTCACTTTGGAGTGAATTTTCACCACTCATTTTAATCTTCCCTTGGAAGCTAGAATTGATCATATTTCACTCTCTCTTCTCTCCCATAGTGCCGACCAGCCCACCTCTCTTTCTCACTCCATTATTTCAAAATTTTCTTCACCAAATCAACCACAAAAACTTCAATCAATCTTCACCAAACTTGAAGACCATCTAGCAAACTACTTGGAGGTTGGATCTAGCTAACTAAGGGGCTGCATTTCACGGTTTCTTGGAGCCTCTTGAGGACCGAAATTTCTGATCTAAAGCACTAAGGAGGTATAACATCATCCTACACCTTAAACTTGATTTATGATGGTAGAAATGCATCTTTAAGCTATTGCATGTATATGGATGGCTTGATATTGTTGGAAAATTTGAAAAGTGGGCTCTATGAATTCCCACTCTTGGGTTGTTGCTGATTAGAGGTTTAATGTTGGATTTAATGGTAGTTTAGTGGTTAAAATGATAGATTTATGGAGTATTATTGTTGGAAACTCAAAGTTGAGGTCATGACAAGAAATTTCCGAAACTGCCCCTATTTTGTTCGGCCATGATAAGGCCAATTTTTGGTGATCTATTGGTGTGAACCTGATGTTTATATGTTATGTTAGATGTGTAAAAATTTTCATTGGAAAACATTAACGTTTGGATGGGCAAATGAATTTATTCGTGAACTAGGCAAGCTGGAAAACTATTTTCGGATAACCCTGTCCAGCGGTAGCATTTTGACCATAACTTTGTCCTCCGGCGTCGAAATTGAGTGCCGTCAGTGGCATTAGAAACTAGACATCCATACCTTTCCAACGGTATATAATGCGTTTTCTGATTCCATGTGTAGGAGCCGAACCATTCATTTTAAGATAGCTGTCCTGTCTCTCGGATCTGCTGGAATGATTTGTAGAGGCCGCAACTTGAGGCTCAATTTCGAGCTGGTTGCTTGCCAAATTTCAGAACGTTTCCTTCTGTGAAATTTTAGCCCTATGAATGTATTTTCCAACGCCATAAACCATGCTCAATTCCGAGTTAGGTCGACTGAGTTGTGATCAAAACAAGAACACTGCTCTATTTTGGAAAAACTTAATTTTGGACAGATTTGAGATAAGACTTGTTGTGGTCTTACTAAATGAAATTCATGGTGTTAAACACCTACCAAATGTACCATGAAAGTTCCTTAGACTTTCCTTTATCATAGATCACTATTAGATTTTGCCACTCATAACATATAAGCTTGGAGTGGAGTCTTATTAACTTTGTCGACTTTTGAAATTTCTCTTTTACCCTTACAATCAAAACTAAAATAGTCCAATCTTGTTAGAAAAAAAACTTTTGTTTAGGCTTATTACAAATTATAAATTATGTTAGTAACTATTAAATACTACGAATAACTATTAAAAAAGCTTATTATGATTTTTTATTTTATTATATCTGACCACAGAGCACTATTACATGGAATAGACATGTGGAGACTATTTTTGCCACGTCCTGCCACCTGTTGCTAATTAAGTTGACAATTTCTATTCGTGCGATGCATAAGCAGTAAATGAAAAGAGGAATTGGAGAAAGGAAAGGAGTGGTGGCTGAGGTTTGAGAGAGAGAGAGAGAGAGAGTTTGATTCTTCAAATTTGGACTTTAGGGTTCAATGCATTGACTATTTGACTTTTCTAGTTTAGTGTAGAAAAAAACCTGCAGTTCATGGTTCAATTCGGTTCTTATGGTTTTTACGATTTTGACAGTTTTGACCAAATTTCATGACTTTTGAACCTTATACATGAATCGTACCGGAATCATGACCGGTTCACGGTTCGATCGATCGAACCAGTCGGTCCAGTTCAAGTTTCAAACCACTATTATATTCTTTAGCATGGATGTTGGCATGTTGCACACTAGATGATTGTTATTTGCAGTTAGCTACTTGCACTAGAGTTACACTCCTATGAATCTTGATTTTACAATTTTTTGATATAGATATCAAGCTCTTATTTGTTTTGCATTATTATTGATTTCTCATTTTCAAGCTCTTATTATTTTATAATTACAATTCATTTTCTGATTTGAATGGTTTAAATGCTAAATATGGACGACTATGATTGAAGATGCATTGTCTGAAGTTATGCCCTAAATAGAACATCAAACTCCGTAATGAAACTACGCATCCCCGTATTCATAGTTTCATACATCCCAATAACATGACCTGCTCCATGCCATACTCCTTCATAGCCATACAAAATCTTTTCAAATCTTTCATATTAGTCATTTTTTTTATGCAACACTTAACTCCACAATGCACACTTGTACTCATAATGTAAATAGTTGAGGGACCTATCTTAACATTTAGATTTCTAGGACACGCACACTACTAACTATGCATCATTTTAATTTACTTTCAAAATTCAAATACATGTTCTTTGGCATCTATGTTAGATATGGCACAATCATGTGAAGGCCATATGTACACATGACTTGAGTATATTTTGATTAAATGAAATTTGAATTCAAAACCAAATTTCAAATTCAAAATCTACCTTTTGAAAAGCACCATCCGCTTTCGAAAAGCAATGTCTCATCTTTAACTGGCATATGGGACCCACATGTAACCAGTTGGCTAGTAGCATTTGACTACGTGATGAAAAGTTTCAGCAGGCCAACATGCCTACTCTTTTCTCCTCCTTCTCTTCCCCATTCTCCTCCTCCTCCTCTCTCTTCATTCTTCCTCCTCCCCTCTTACCCTTCCCTCTTCCTTCTCCTCTCCCCTTCCCAGCCACTTCTTGCCCCCTTCTCACCCTCCCACCTGATCTGGCCCCTCCCATCCCATCTTTTCCATCGCGATCTAGTCATGGCCAAATTGGGTGGGGGGAAGAGAGGGGCGGGCGGTGGTAGGGAAGGGGAGAGGAGGATGAAGAAGAGGGAAGAGAAAGAGGGAAGGAGAGTGAAAAGGAAGAGAGAAGAGGGGGAGAGGGAGGAGAAAGGATGAGAGAGGGGGTGGTAGTGGTGATATGTGAAAAATATTATAAAATTTATATATATTTATATAAGAGGTGGAGAAAGAAAGAGGAAGGGGATGGTAGTGGTGAGGGGTGGGGAGGTGGTGGTGGGTGGTGGTGATAAGTGGAAAATGTTGTCGAATTTATATATATATATATATATATATATATTTTTTAAATTTTTTTTTGTATATTTGTGAGTTGTTTTTTTATGTATTATATAGATAAAGAGTTTTTAGAATTGTTTTTATTTGTGTATTGCTGTAACATTGAATTTGAAAAATTAATTTTTGAAAATAGGCCAATCCAAGTAGAACCTAATAATTAAAATTATGCATGAAAGTTGTATAAAAGTGCATAATTATTAAAATATACATAGAATACTAAATTTATATTTTTTATATATACAATAAACAAATAATGTCAACACAATCAAACTATCAAATAAATGTTTGGTTCGCTTATAATTCATATAGTTTGACATATGACAAAAGTTTAATGATAAGTGAATAAAATTTGTTAGCAAGAAAATGAAAATAGCATAGTCTAATATATATATATATATATTTCAATGTTTTATTATAGAAATGATCATGGTAAATGTAAATATTTTAAAACTTTTGGGAGGGGAGGACAATTATGGGGTTAGAGGGGATACTAGCATTATTCAGGGAAGGGGAGGAGGGAGGGCAAAAGTAAGGTAACAATAGAAACTTTAGATTTTTTATAGGCTATTTTAAAATTTCTAAAAAATTGAGGGCTTGGACTATCTATGGCACTGCATGTGCTTGATGCTATATCATTATTAGTAATACTCTTACTGTTATTCTCATTCCCTAATTCTACCATAAATAAGGGACGCAACATGCCGACAGTTTAAGAAATAAAATTCCCTAAACACGTAAGACATTTTGCTTTAACTATAATCATTGAAAAATTGCATAAAATTATAACAATGCTTTTTCCAATTGATATAAATTCGCCACTTATTACATCATTATAAAGGTGCTACAAATAAGAGATAACCTCGGTGTAATATTCATTAATCACACTGCTAAGCTTCCTTGCATATTTCATCCATCTCATTTCTCACTTGGGCTATCTTCTACCAATTTGTACTCATTTAAATCTACAAAAATAATTATTAATATGAGATAAGCGAATCAAATTGCTCAGCAAATACCCTCGGCGATCCTTATGGACCAGTTTGCATTACATACATATACATTTTATCAACGAGTCATTTGTCAATAACATTAGTAAGCTTGCAATTGAATGCAATATATCATACATAGCATCTTCATTAGATAGAAAGTGGTTCAATAGCTATAAAAATAAATTAAATAAATCAATAAACCAATCTTCAATCTTTACAACAAGCAAAACTTTTCACACATTAATCTCAATTAATGACACAAGTCTTAAATGGATCACTGAGGGATGCAAAGAAGCTAGCTAGGCTCACAAGGCACAATTATCCAATGAGTACAATTATTTAATTAGCCAATTCTCGAGGAGAACTATACAATTGAGTCATTTCAATACATGTAATCATGCAATGCATACATTATCCTTTGAAAACAATAATTCATTTCAATTTTCATGCCATAGAAACTATAGTGTAAATTAGATATGGTCCAATTTTATATAATAAAATACTTCGATTGATAAACATGCTTTTGCAAGCCAATTCTTCTTGCATATATTTGTAAACCTTAAAAACATTTAGAAAAATATCAATAATAATAAGAGTTACTCACAAGCATAATCTTGAAACATGCATTCTTTATACAAAATCATTTCATCAAACATTATTTTGAAAGTCAAAGATAGCAAAGACTGCTCATCTCACTTCAATAGACAATCTTTAAATTCAATTTTCCTTTTGAACTTGCAACAATCCTTGACTTACCCAAAAGTGAGTAGTCTTGGGTAAGTAAATTATCCATTTAAACCATCCATAAATCACTACTATCCATAGTCCATAATCCTTAACTTACTTACCCAAGAGTGAGCTCTAAGATGCTGCATTACTACAATGCATGCAATAAGTTCAACTAATTTCTAGCTTTTCACTTTACTTAAAAAGTTACTTTAAACAAACTATAAGACATGAAAAAACTCAGAAGACACTCTTTCCCTAACACCTTAATGAGTATGATATATTCCTAAGGCATCTCCTATAATCTACATGAGCCTTTTAGTTTTTTGGCATCAAAAGCATAACTTAAGTTGCAAGCAGAAAATTTATAGATAGTCATATCTTTAGAAAATTGTCCACAACTTGAGCTAAAAAACTCGTTTTCAAATTCTAAAGATACTGGCAAAAACTATCCAAAATGTCAAAATTTTTGTGAGAAACCATTTCCAAAATCCTTCAATCCATCACTAAAATTTAGGATTGAAAGTGATTCTGTTGCAAAAAACTGGCAAATGATTTAACCTTTTTTTTTTTTTGAAAAATCACCATAATTTACAGTAACCTTGTTTGACCATGAAATTTTGATAGAATTATGTAATATTTCCAATTTAGCTTCAAATAAAAGAAACTGTATCCAATTTAGACATATGTATAAAATTTTCTAGAATTTCCAAGATTTACAAACTTCTGTCTTCTTCCTTTATCTCACAAACCAATACAACCACCACTACCTACCACATAAGCCACCACCCTAGAGAGTAGCAATGGCTAGTATAAGTGGCGGAAGACAATGCCTTAACCCTAAGCAATTGCAGTAGCATTGGCTTTATTGCACGAATGTTGCTGCTATTCGCAGCAATAATGCTGCAGCCACTTACAACTATCCTGCCGAACTTCTTTGACTGCCTTAAGGTACCAGTGAATGTCTATGGTTGGTTGGCGTTGCTGATCAGCCATGTTCCCCCTTCCCCTTTTATTTTTCTACAATATTTATTCTCTTTTATTTCATACAAATACTAGGGTTTTCTTTATTTAATGAAAAACTTGCAATTTCCAAACATCAATCATCAATAACCCATGCAATAAAATCCATAAGTTCATCCTAAGCAAGATCGTAGGGTCATCTACGTTCATACTGGAATAACTATACAAAAATGCAAGAATTAGAAATTCTTAAACTAAATGAAATCTTTATACCAATAGGTTAGGGTTTCTTTTTCTTGCTCCACCACTAGGTTAGGGTTTCTTTTTCATTATTTCTTAATTTTTTTGAAGAATTTGTTTGGCCATAGGTCATTTCCCTCTTTTAAAAAAAAAAAAAAATTCCTTTATGCCATAATTTAAGTCCAAACTAAATAAATCAAAGCTTAAACTAATTTTAAAAAGTGAGTTATACTTAAAAAAACACTAGTATTATTATTAGCATTATTATGGATATAATTGTATTATTAGTATTATTATTATTGTTATTATTATTATTATTATTATTAGTGGCAAATATAAAAATGAAGGATTGGCCAAAAAGGAGGAAAGAAAAATGGCCTTAGGGCCAAATAAATTAAAATAAAAGAAAAATAGGGTCAAAGGCCTGAAATGGCCCAAGAAGAAATAAGGTCGAATTTCTCTAAAAAAAAAAGAAATGTAAAAAAGAGAAATTGGAGAGATTATGGGATAAGGTAAGAATTTCTGTAAGCCATCTATTGCAAATAATTCCTTAGTCACATATCAGAAGAATTGAAGAAAATTCACCTCAAACTACAGCTACAAGTATTCTAAACTAGAACAATCACTCATTATTGTTTTCTTTTTCTCTAATGAATGATAAACAAAAGAGAGAAAGGGAGAGAGTAATCAAGTGAGAAGGGAAAAGAAAGGAGGATTCATCTAAGAGACAACAACCAAGAGATATAGTGGTTGCTTTACGTTTAAGAATTTGATTTTATGGTTCATTGCATAAATGGCAAGAAGAAGAGACCAAAACCTAGAGGTATAGTGGTTTTTTTAAGTTTAAGAATTTGATTTTATGGCTAATTGCATAGATTCTTCAAGAATAAACCTACATAAAACTATAATCTTACTTAATACAAGTTATTGTATGTTGTTGCAAGTGTCATTATTTATTTGTGTCTAGATATTGCATGTTTTTTCCCTAAAAAAAGGTTTTTGCATGAAGGAAGGAAAGTAGGAAAATTTCATAAAGTAAAAATTAAAAAGGAAACCATGGTTAACTAGTAGCACCACCCAACCATGGTGGCTTACTAGCCCACCAAGGCCACCGGAGAGGCAAGAAGAGACAACCCTTGCAATAATAGTGTACACGACAATATGCCATTGCTACTCACAATCAAAAGAGAGGCTTCTAATACCTTTGCCGATCACTGCTACTCCTCTACCTGGTGGTGAAAGTGATGGGTGATGGTTGTTGACCCAGACTAGCAAGAAGAAGTTTGAAAAAGTTGAAGCTTTCTGAAAATTTTCATAAAGATTGATTATATGTCTAAATATGGAAATTCATTATTTTGCAAAGTGAGTCAAATCGTCTACCCACTTCTGATGATAGATTGAATTTGAACCCCAAATCTCAGTAATTGGTTCAAGGATTTTGGATTGATTTTTCATAAAAAGTTGTAGCATTTTGAATGTAGTTTATTCCAGCATCTTTAGATTTAGAAAAAAAATTTTAGTCCTAAGCTATGGTTGGTTCACTCGAGATATCTCAATTGCAAATTTTCTAATAGCGTCTTTAAGTCATGATTCTGAAGCAAAAAACCCCCCTTCAAAAGGCTTGTGTAGATTGCATGAGATGCTTAATAGATATTTTATATTCTATAAAAAGTTAAACAAAAGTATTTTCTTGATTTTTACATGCTTACAATAATGATTGAAGGTAGTGACTGAACTATGGATGACAATGATTGATGGATAGTTAACCTGGACGTAGGGTTTATTACAAGTGCAAGAAAAAATTGAAGTTTAAAGATTGTCTATTAAAGTGAGTGGTTTTTACTATTTTTAATTTTTTAAAATGATATTATTTTGAGTAATCCTTGCTATTGATGATTTTCTAAACGTTTAAGAAGCATAGAAGAAAAAAAGAACCACCGAGCTTTGGCTTTGTGGCTACCAAAATGGGATTAAGTCCCTCTTTGACTTGTAAGTCGGGGGTTTAAACCCCACCTATAGTGAAAATAATCCAAAAGAGGTGCCAGAATACCCCTTTAATCTAGTTGGGTCCATAAAACTACTAGCTCCTCAGTCCACTCCTTTGAATAACCGGACATTTAGCAATTATCCCCTTACTGTTAAGATGGATTAGTGATTCTGATGGCATCAGGAAATAGAAAACTTCAGATGACAAAATTACCCTTATTGTATCCAGTTGTCATTAAGATCATGTTCAAGTTCTGAAAATACCCTTTTTATCAGAAAAGAGTACATAATATTGGGATTATAATTCTTTATTCATTCATATTCCAAACACGTGCATCTATGTTCCTTTATTCTACACAAAGAATGAAGAGAAAGACTTACCAATTTTTTCTGAGTTTAACGAGCAGAAACCTCAAAAAGGATGACAACAAAAAAAATTGGAAAGAATCAAGTTATTTATTTGGAAACCAACATACTATTACATCAGGTCAGCATGTGCTATTCTGAATCATAGAATTAACATTGAATAAGTTATTGTTTAGGGTTTGGGATTTAGGAATTTATGGATTTGCCTCTAATGAAGTGGAATTTAAGGGTTCTTAAATTATGACATTTATCATTCTTAAATTAATTTGCATTTATGTTTTATTTATTTGTTTTGGTTGGTATTTTGTTATTCCATGGCCAGTTTAAGGATCTCTCAAGGTTTGGGTCTATAAAATTATGATTTTTGTGGTCTGTTAATAAGATGAAATTGAAGGGTTTATTAGCTAAAAATAATTTGCAAAGCAAAAACAATAAGTAATAATTTTCTAATTATTTGCAGTGAGCCTAATTGATTAGCTTTTAGTAAGTCTTCTGAGGGTTAATTACATTTTGTAGGAATTATATTTTTTGTTATTTTAATGCTTGTTCTAATTAATTTTGGTTTAGGTTAATAATTTTAATATGTTTAGATTATGACTCTTATTTTGCAAAAATGGCTTCATCAAGTAATAGCTCAAACATTGAAAATTTGAGATTTGACAGCATAACAAGTGGTTGTGGTCAAATAGCTTCAATCATGGTATCTCGAACATAAAAGAACCCTGAAAGGCTCTATTATAATTGTACTGTGCATTGATGGTTGAAGTAGTTTTTGCCAAATTATGTTGTGAAGAATGAGATGAGCTATAACCCAAGATTTAGGCAAGGTGCAAGAGATGAATTTACTAAAATGAACTATAACCCAAGGCTGAGGAGAAGTGTAAATGGTTACCTTGGTGCAGCAAGTTACAAGTTATATGTCAAAGTAACAATGCAAATAAGGTGATTTGTTTCATTTAGAGTTGGCTTAGGCATATCACGATATTGACAAGAATAAATCTTGTCTTGTTGGCTGCATACTTGTTTGCCCAACTTTTGAGCATGTTAAGAAGTTAGAAAAACTGATATTGGCTTTCTAGATTGTCACGACATAGATGTATTAGTTGATAGAGATGCCTTTTGTCTCTAGTTTAAAATCCTAAAAAGACTTGTTGCAAATGTGGTTGGATAAGTGGCACCTTGACTATTATTTCAGTGGTATACTTTTTTGTTGTTTTGTGTTTGTTTATAGTTGTTTATAGTCTACTTAATTTCAATCAATTTTGATAAAGAATATTGCTACATTATAAAGCATATCGAAACTCAATTGTATTAAGTCTACAAACCATTGTAAATTGCAGCCTAAACAATCAAATGAAATAATTTGAACTAAAGTTTGAAATTGCATAAAATCTGAAATATTCCATGCCAAACACTTGAAAAGAGCTAGTAAAAACAAACAAAGTTTTTTTAGATAACTCAGTTCCTTTGTGCTATGAATCATCAAAAGAACCAAAAAAAATCATACAATTGTCACGATGTTTTATAGTACCAGCAACAAATATCTGCTATGAATCATAAAAAACATTGTTATTAAACCCTGTTTGACTCGACGGTTCAACCAGTCAATCCAGTGAACAGGCAATTGAGCCGGGTTGGATCGTTTATGCAATTAAACCATGACTTTTCAATGACAGTTCAACTGGTCAACCTGGTGAACTGCCTGATTTTGTAAGGAATCCCAGTTTACATGTTGTTGTGGAAAAAATTTTGAGAAGATGCTAAAGTGATGGTTCAAACCTAAGACCTCATGTGTATAAGTAAGTGCAATCACTACTGGACCAAAAGCTCATTTGTTAGTTGTTTAGTCTTTCTTATATTATATATTATACTTTTATTCTTATTTTATTTCTCCAAAACAAAATTTATTTAGAATCTTTTAATAAATTTTATTATTATCCAAACTCTATAAATTATGAAATGGATTTAAAAAATAACATATCACACAATTCATTTTAAAGGCAAATATCATTTCTGATAAATTTTTACACTTAAAATTCATAAATAAACCAGATAATTACACTTAGATAAATTTTTATAATTGAAGTTTAGTGGATTACTAATTAAATTTAGGTTTTGTTAATTCTTATAAGAATTAATGATTCTATAATAAATTGGACTAATTCAGCATTTACTATGGCATAATTTATTATAGTTTTAACCATATCAAAGATTATGAAATATAATATTTAAATATATTTAGTGACACACCAATTGGACCATTCACCCACTAGTTGAACCAATAACCCGTTGACCCCCCTCTTTCGTCGGATTCCTCGCCGAATTGGGTTTAATAATTATGATCAAAAAAACAAAAGGACCATACAACGGCCACAAAGGTTTTGTTAGTACCAGCATCACATATGTGTTATAAACCGTCAAAGAACAAAAAGACCAAAGGCTAGAATGCAGCATATTCAGATGGAGAGCCTTTTTTTAGAAGCTACTGGCAATGTAGAGGTAGCCCTGGTTGTGTTGAAGTGGTAGTAGCTCTAGAATCCAACCCTCCATTATTGTTGCCAACAACTGATCCTCTTCCAATGACCATAGCAACAAGATCTTTGCCTAGTAGTTTTGAAGCTCTTGAACTCCCAAACATTTCTTCAAGTGTTTTAGATAAAGCAATATTTCTAGTATTGCTTTCTCCCCACAAGTTCAAGCATGTTTATAGTTAGCAAAATATGCATTTGTTTTTTGTAATGAAAAGAAATTTGATGTAACCTGTAAGAAACCAATTGTTTGCTATATACCACTAGAGTTTGAGTGTTGTATCGAAGCAAATTCATATATTTATGCATTAGATGGTTATTCTTGTGACTGGTAATCAGTACATGAAGCTAGAAAAAAAAAAGAACAACTAAACATGAAGGATTAGTAATATAGTAGTCACTTGAAAGACTTGAATGAGTGGTTGTGTACCTCCAACAGGTAGAGTAACTGATTCTTGTGTGAGGTGATAACTAGTAGTTGGTCTAGCAGGTCCAGTAGGTACATGTTTTTCCATTGCAGTGGTCTGACCAAATAACTTCAATAAGCATAAAAACGTGGTTAGGAAATGCATAAGAATCCACCACAATTAGAGGAATGTAAAAGTTTGAATAGTATACTCTACTTTTCTTCTCTTAAAATGCCTTTTCTTTCCCTCTTTTGACCACCTTCACAGGTTCTTTTGTTGTGCCCAAATTGCCGACACAAGCTACACTTCAACGTGGATGATCTTTTTCCTTGGCCTATAGCTGATGCTTCCCCTTGCTCCCTTCTCCAAGCCTTTCTTAGCCTACTAGCTTTTCTTCTAAGTACTGATGGTAGTACTTTTGAAGGAGTCACTTCAATAGGTGGCCAAAACTTTACATCTGGGATTGGATGAATGATTTCATTGTATACTTTTATGTAAAATTATTTTGTCTTGCTAAAATCATAATAACTTTCCAAATCTGCTCTCTTGTTAATAAGAATAGCTATTGCATGCTTGCATGGTGTTCCAAACCTTACAATTACATGTTCTCGCATTGATGTTCACAGTGTAAGAAACATTACAATCCTTCACTTGGAATCCATTACCACTTGCAAGTAGTATAGCGCACTTTTTACATTCATTAGCAAGAGCATTAAGTTTGTTCTTCACATTTGGAACCTCATTGTTCTTAAAAAGATGGGCTTTTTCAAATCTTTTCAATAGCCTACTCATCAATTGAGCTCAAATATTGTCCAGCAATGTTAACACATTCTTACCCCTTTGATCTTCTACCCAATGATTGAAAGATTCAACAATGTTGTTCGTGATGTGGTCATGCTTCAAATCTTTGGGGAAGGCATGCCTAGACCACAGGTGATAAGGAATTTTCTCCAGCCACTAGTTTTAAATCCTTAATTTTAGCCATAACCCCTTAAAGTTTACTTCAATGTAGGCCTAGCAGCTTGCCAAAACTAACTGTCTAAGCATAACTCCTGGAAAATGGCTTCTAAAATTGCTATAGATATGCCTGCAACACTTCCTATTCACTGCCCATAGTATCTTAGAGTTAATGACCTCAACCAGTCCTTGCAAACATAAAATAAATAAATGAAATACATTAATAAAAGCCCAAATTTAGTGATTGATTAAGTGAATGGGCTGTTAAGATCTTACCTTTGCCTATGAGTCATGAAGATCCATGGTTTATCCCTTGGAAAGTCATTAAGCATTGCAGCTAACCATTCAAAGAAAAACATCCCGCTTTCTTTATTCTCAGTCTCAACAATGGCATAAGCAATAGGATATAATCCATTATTTCCATCCAGGCCAATTGCAGAAAGTAAAACCCCTCCATATGGTCCTTTCAAGTGACATCCATCAAATCTTACGAAAGGAAGACAGCCACCAAGAAATCCTTTTTTCAGTGCATCTAACCCCACAAACATTCTTTTAACTGAAGGAATGTCAGATCCCAATGCCATTTCAAACTGAATCTTGGCTATACTACCAGGATTTTTATTCATAATCATGACACAATACTTAGGCAGCAAGTTATAACTATCACCATGGTTACCATCAATAATGTCTGTGCCTTTTGCTTTGCTCTATAAAGTTGCATATCGGTAGGAAAAACACCATACTTAGCCAATTCATTCCTTAACAGGTCAGGTTTAATAGTGGAATTTGCTCTCAATAGGTCAATAATTTTTCCTACCATCCACTTGACAGAAGCAACAATTTTTTCACTCATGACACAAGTATGATTAGGTGTGCATGTTTTTTACCATATATGCCACCTTATCAAGCAATGGGGAAGCATGTACTCTCCACTCACAACCTTGATTGCCACAATGTACTGTAACTCTAGACTTTTCATTTCTATCAAAAATTAGAGGAAAGCCCCATTGAATTTTATATTCATATAGCACCCTTCTAAAAGTATCAACATTTGAAAATATCATTCCTTTTAACAACCTAAATTTCTCTGCCTCAGGGATGGAAAACTCAGTAGAATTTAGGCATGCACCCACCACATCATCCTCTAAATCACTATCTGACTCATTTTCAACTTCAACTTATCATTTGACTCATAATCAGACAAGTCTCCCTCATATTCTAACTCATTTTCCAGTTCCTCTTGTACAAATGTACTAAATAGTTCATCATCTAAATCCACACTTATCTTATCATTGTCACTATAAATATATAGCTCATCATCAGTTTCCACATCATCTTGGATCCTAGCATCAACACCATTCAAAGCAGATTCGAATTCCTTTCTTTTGCCCAACCTTTTGCTAGTTATAGTATTTTGTCTCGGCTTCCCTTTTGTCAAACCTTTTGAATTCTTTTTACTAGCCCTTTTGGTATTACTGCTCTCCTCCCCCCCTAATGGAAGTTAACACCCACCACTTGTTACCATGTATTCCTATGTTGTTTTTTTCATCATTATTCACATTGGGACCAAGGTTATTGAAATTCAGCCCCATAATATTTCCATTTCCATCAATATTGTTCCCATTACCCTCATTTTCATTCAAGTTCTCTTATATATTATCATGAACCTGCCTAACATAAACATTGGTGCATCCATTCCTCCTATGTAAACCAAACATTTTTGGGACATTTGAATCAGTTTCAATGTTCATTGTTTCCACAGTACCAAGGATATCACAATATAAAAGCAATCATAAAATTTTGTCCACCAGAAATGTGGTTCAAAACATTCTCACAAACATTAGGTAACAAGTCTATGTAAGAATATCGATTGAGATCAATATTCCTCAGCTCAAACTTCATGTTTTCATAACGAAGAGTAATGTCGTAGACAGTTGCAAGTCCAACCTAAAATGACAGAACTAATAAAGTTAATCATGCACTTCATTAACAAATAGCATTAATATGTAATAAAAAAAGGTATTGCATGAGACTAAGTTGATCAATATGAATCGACATGTAATGTGACATAACAAGAAATAAATAAAGATTTCCTGTTAAACCCCAAAATCTGTAAAAATTTTGATGAACAACAAATACAACCCTTTCGTGGTTCAAACAACTAAAAATTACATATGCATGCTGTCAATTTAGAAAAAAAGTGATATATTAAAAAAAACCCATAAAAACTTCAGCTTTACACTATTAAATCCAGATTTCTTGATATTTATAACTATGTTCACCACCCCATGTAACTAGTACACATGCAATATCAATCAAAAACCAAAATATTTCTACAACCAAAACTCTCATTGATGCATCACAATAAAAAACCCCCAAATTAAAATCATATTCATGTCCTATAAATCAAACTAAGAAGGATATGATGTACATAAATAGTAGATCAGTGCATGAAGAACTCATTGTTTAGGTTCAAATAGTGTCTAATACCATGTAAGAAATGATTAGTTCAAGATAATACCATAGTTGTGCCTCCAACAGCTTATGGACTCGAGAGCCTTTGTTGTGCAAAGCTTTAAAGCCACCGTGTACTGGTCTGTAGAGAAAACCACGTGATTTTTGGAATTTTTTCTTAGTGATTTAAGATCAAGCAAACATAGGAAGATAGGACTTCATGGAGAGAAAGTTCAAAAAGAGTGAGAGTAAGTATGATAATCTAATGGTGGGGTTACGTGGATTGGAATGATAAAGGCAATGCCTTGTAGTGTTTCCCGCCTAAAGATTAAAATGGTCAGTAGATATTGTATTTTTATGTCTTTAAAATTAATAGAAATGAACAAGGGTTATGTAGACTTTTGGCAATTTCTGTTCCATAAAAGTGACAAAAGTTAGCATGAGGGAGGAATATATTATTTGGCCAAATCTCAAGGATCGATTCATTATTTGGTCAAATCTTAAGGGAGGTAAATGTAATTAGTCCAAAATAAAATTGTATAGTAGGATATATTAGATTATATAAATGTTATCGTTATAACAAAAAAATGATTAATCTTTTATACATTGACTGTGTATATGTTATCACTATTGAATGTATGACAAATTATCTGAATTTAAAATTAAAATCTAAATTTTTTTCATGTATCATGTATCATGTATCTAATCGTGACAGTGTACGCACTGTACAAGATTTACTTAAAAAAAATAGAAGAAAAAACAAAAGAATAAAACGAAAAATTAAGAACAACAGCGGCATAATATAGCCCATCTCCAAATCGCAACCCATACCACGTCGTTTCTTTCTCTTCAAATTCCGAATATACCACCAGCAGCCCCGTAGCCCATATGTATGACGCTGGCTGCTGCCTCAGCCACCTCTACCGCATATGACAACACCGCCACCGCCACCAAAGCCCCTGTCATCTCAAGAATGGGAGACATTGATCGAAGATTACAACCACGGCCGCCTTCACCGGTGGACCACCTACGACTACGCCGGTCCCCCACTCGTCGACCTCGCACTCTCTTCTCTCCTCCGAAAGGACTTCTCTCTCCACCTAAAACAACATCTCCTAATCTTCCTAGAAGAACACTCCATTTCTCTATTCACTTCCCCGGCGAGCCTCTTCCGCCTCCTCGAAACTCTCCGTCTCGTAATCCAGTCCCCCAACCCAAATGATGCCGTCTCCCTCTCTTTCTCATTTAAAGAACAGTTCCTCATTTCAACGACTTCAATATTCATCGTTCATGGTACCTTTGCCACTACTGATTTTGAAACCCTAGAGTGTTTGGTGGAGCTGTTGTTGACGATTGTAAACCGTCCGAACCACGGGATCGACCGGCAGACGAGGGCTGTAGCTTGCGAATGTTTGCGGGAGCTGGAATTGGCGTTTCCCTGTTTGTTATCAGAGATTGCGGCGCATATTTGGGGACTTTGTCAGAGCGAGAGAACCCACGCGGCTCAAAGCTACGTTTTGTTACTCGCAGCGGTGATTCACAGCATTGTAGTTTATGGTAAGGCGCCCAATGTTTCTATTCTTAATGCTTCTACACCACTGTTTCCGTTTAATGTGCCGCGAATTTTCATTGAAAATGACAAGGATGGTGATGATAGTGATGTTATTGTTGGTGATGATGACGAGAAAAATGTTTCTAGTGCTAGTAGTAATTTGAAGGAGAAGAACGTAACGTATAAGGAGTTAAGGAGGGTGATTTCGTTTTTGTTAGAGTGGCCACAATACTTAACCTGCGGTGGAGTTTTGGAGTTTATGAGGATGACAATGCCGGTGGCCAATGCTCTGGAGTTGCAAGCTTCTTTGCTCAAAGTACAGTTTTCGGGGCTTATTTACACGTTTGACCCTTTACTCTGTCATGCTTATTTAGGGATGTATTTGAGGCTCTTGGACTCGTTTGATGGGCAAGAAATGGAAATTGCTAATCGACTAGTGTTGCAAAGCAAGGAGCTATACTTGTCATATCAAAATAATGTAGTTTTTCAATTGCTTTCTGTTCACTGGTTATTAGGTTTGATTCAATTGGTCATAGGTAGAGATGTGACGAAGAGAAAAAGTTTTGCAGATGTGATGAGTCTGAGTTTTTATCCTGCTATTTTTGATCCACTGGCGCTGAAATCATTGAAACTTGACTTGGCCGCTTATTGCTCTGTTTTACTCGATGATTTTGGGACTCTGAAGAGGTATGCAAATGGGGGGACGATGACTGTGGAGGTAGGTTCAGAAGTTTCTGTGGTCAAACTGCTTGAAGATGGCCTCATGTGCGTATCTGGTTTCAAATGGTTGCCTCCTTGGAGCACAGAAACTGCAGTGGCGTTCCGCACCTTCCATAAGTTTTTGGTAGGCACGTCATCTCATTCTGATCTTAATGAGTCTGATTCTTCTTCCAAAAGGTCTCCCATGGAGTTGCCCATATTCTGTGCTATACAGGTACTTTCTTTTGGTTCCTGTCTTGAACTGCTTGTTGTTTATTCTTCTTTGTTTTGATTATATTCAGAGATGAAATTTGCTTGAGATATGGCAGCTATTTCAGTATTAGGAAAGTTTGCATTTTCTTTTGCATTTTTTTTTATTGGAGTTCCAAACAATAATGGGCTGTTACAATTTCATATCATGTGGTGGTGTCTTGGATTGCTGGAAGTGTCTAAACACTAGCCTGTCTCATGCTATGACTATTTAAACTTTTCCATTTCTATGGTTCACAGTGGGACAACAAGTTTTGCAATTCCAAAAGCAGATCTTTCGAATGACTCAGAGTATTCCTTTGTATTTTCCTTTCTCCTAAAGGTTCAAATTCCCTCTGATAGTGTGAGTTAAGAACTTGGAACAGTACATGATCCAAAATTGAGTTCAGCGACATTTAATGCTCAGAAAATGTTTTTCTGGCTGAATCTCTTGTTTGAAAACATAGATGAGGCGATGAGGCATTGACAACCTTGATGATGATATAGGAAAATTCTGTTTGGATGGGAGTGTTTTTCAAAAAACTAGTTTTTCAAATACAACAAAAATTTTTAAAAAGTACTCTAAAAGGTAATCTAAAAATTAGTTTAAAATTTTAAAAAATATCTCAAAATATATTCTAGAAATTCTTCTACTCTTAAATATCCCAAAATATTTTTTAAAAATGTTCCAAAATATACTCTAAAAGCTCTGCTACAGCAAAATTTTTCATAAACATCCCAAAAAACAGCTAATCCAAACAGTATGTTTTTGGAGATATGGTAAGTCAAAAAGGCTCGGAACATAGGCTGTTTAACTGATTATGGTTCCTGGAAATCATTTAGGGGTTTTTTTGGGCTTTTTTTATGGTTCCTGGAACACAGGCTCTTTATTTTATCCATTTACCCATCTATTACCCCTAGACAAACACCCATCATTTATCCACAATATTTAGAGCCTATCAGTTAGCAAAGACATGGGAATGATATTGAACTGAAATTACTTCGTTTGACTTGTATTATGCTCAATTATAGTCCAGGAACTTCCGAAAAGAATTTTGAAAGTACAAAACATTTTTTGGCTTACCACTTTATTGATTTCGGTACATTTTGCGGTTTGCTTTGTTGTTCAGTATATGTAAGGGAAATAGTAGGAGTATAACATGTGTACCTTTTAAGTTTTTGCTTACTTGTCAATTTTATGCTACACGAACTGCATTAGTGTATTGAGTAGTAAGTTCAACCCATCAAGCCTTGCTTTTTTATGGTTGGCAAAGGCATTGTGCAATTGATAGCATATTAAATTATATAGTGCAATAAGTGTAGTTTTTATGTATTTAAACAAGGGGCTAAATCTATACCCATGCATCCTAAATCCACACTCTTAGTACAATGGTCCATTTATTAACTATCTATTGGATCGATTAGTTGTCTGATGTCATTTTCAACCTCTGCCCTCAGCATGCATCATTATGATACATTATAGGATTAGAAAGATCTTCTGGCTCATCATAACCTGGATGGATGTTACTGAGATGCCTTCCCAAGTTTCCTTTATCAAGGAAAAGGTTGACTGTCAACTAAGGCAGGAATATATCACAGGCTAAATTTGATAATGTAGCATGTGATAGTGAGCTATTCATAGAAGAAAGCTTTGGCAAAATAGTTGCGAGTTCTAATTTATGAGGTTCTAAAGGTAGTTGTTAATGTGAATTTTAGCTCACTCATCACAAATTTGGGCATCCAAGCTAATCAAATCATTCCAGTCTTAAAAGCAAATTTGCATCATGTGTTTAAAACTCAACCGATATGACTTGCAAGTTGAACAATGTTTCTCTGTCTTGGTGAATGAACTTAAAATGCTTAAGTCAAGAGAAATTACGTATGCAGCTGCTACAGAGTAACTCTGTCCACAAAATTTGCACCTCCTACTCTGTCGTTATCAGAGTTTCAAAATACTTCTGAGGAACCTAATGCAGTATCAAAATACTGGTCTTTATCAGAGGAACCTACTCTGTCGTTATCAGAGTTTCAAAATACTCAGTCTTTTCTTGGTTTTACTACAAGAATAGAAGTTCCCTTCTCTGAAGAACCTAATCCAGTATTGGTCAGATCATGTTTAGAGTGATTGATGTATCCTTCAGTTTGGCACTGATTTGGGTTCCATATCTGGTCCAAAATACAAGAAAAACTACACCTAATCACAAGAAGTTGTAACAGGTCCAGTAATTTTTCTTTTCTTGGAATGACTAGAGCGAGAAATGAATTTTTAATATAAAAATCTACGGCAAAGAGTCAAGCCTCAATTTTTCTTGTAGTCACCATACGTGACTCAGTGCCATCTGTCGTTAGTTTATTGCATTGTTTATAAGGAACTGGCAATCAAACTGTGGTAAAATATCAAGAAGATAACTGTCCAATTAAAATCTCAATTGGAGGCAGAAAGTCTCAAGTTTTTACTATTCAAAGTTTTGAAGGCATTATTGACACTCCGGTCCATCACATTTGCTGCACTAGATTTTCCACTGACAGTTCCTCCCTGCATTTCAGATACTAATGAATAAAAAGTTTTCAAGAACAGTGTTACTTCATCATAATCACATAGTTACTCATGTATATTAGATTTTAAATATACATCTGAAAATTCATGGGTTTTGTTTGGAAGCTGAAGTGGAGGTAATGCAAATATCAAATTTGAATCTTGAAATGGAGCAAACTATTGCTAAAGATTTATAAGTAAACTGTTGGTTAGCTAAAAAGCTCAGAAATAATTAAGGGGAGTGGAGAAGATAACAATTTCTCTTGTAGTTTGTGTTTTTGAAAGTGTGGGAAAGAAAAGAGTTGATGAGGGGGAGGAGAATGGAAAATGAAGGAAAGAGGATGGAGTTTGAAGTTCAGGTCTTTTTTTGACAATTTTTTTTTGGTGTGGGGGAGGGGGGGGGTGTTAGGGGTGGAACTGGGAGGGTTAGTTCACTGAGCTGAGAGAGGACTAAGAGGGTAGAGTTGGGGTCTGCTGGATGCTGCTGCTGGGGACTGTGTCTAAATAGTCTTTCTTTTGTGTTGAAATGAGCCAAAGCCTGAAAAGGGTAAAATGTTGGGTCACTGAGCGGACTGAGATCTGATTAGAAATGTCTCTGTGATAAAGATGGGATCTGTTGGATTAGCGGAGCTGTGATGCTGCTGTATGAGTACAACAGCCAAAGGGGATAGTTGTAGCATTTGCCCATGACTTTTGCACTGATGCTACTTTAGTCTCTTTCTTCTTTTTTTTTTTTTTGTGTTTGGATACATCAGATCCTTTTTGTTTTGTACTTGTCCAGTCACACCTTAGTTAATTAACTTTGTTATTGTGTTTGGTTTGCTATGATTATCTAATTGTTGTAGTTTATAACGTGCAGTAATTTTTACATGCTGTAGTTTTGAAAATGTGATAGACTAAATGTGCAACGAGTGAAACATAGTGGAAATGGTAGTAATAAAAAATTAGGAATGATCAAAATTGTTGGAACTGAGACATATATGAAATTGAAATTAGTACAAGGTATGTGGACCCTGAGCTCAAAATTGCTTGTTTCCATGTATTGCCTTTATACTCTTTTGCTTAAAAAATCAAGCAATACTTGAGAAATTTTTGTTTTGAAATTTATCAATATTGCTAATGGAATTTCAATCTCCCCAATTGCCTTTTACTCTTGAACTCATTTGTGACATTTTTATTTTCATTTGATTTTTCTGTTCATCAAATGTTCGAGAGGGATCTCACAAGCAATAGTAATTCATTAAGAAATTGAACTTGATGCAGATGCTGTTGTTGACCTCCTTACTAGATTTTACTTGTAAATTTTCTTCGTTATTTTTTGAGTGCAACATTTTAATTTCAACAGCCCCTGTCAAGCATTTTTATAGGAAATACTGTGCCGATCTCCTTGCAAAAATTGGGGGAAGCATACTGAACTTTTTTATTTTATTGAATTGTAAACCTCAGTTAATTAGTAACTTTTGAAGAATGATAGCAGGGGATTTTGTCTTCCCTGTTTCATGATGTCATAAAAATTTACCATTCTTATTTTTTGCACATAAAAAAAATGTAGGTTCAATGGAAATTACTTAACTAATGACAAAAATGTCCAAGGAAGTAACTTTTTTCTGGGGCTTGTACTGAAAATTTATTTTGCTCGTTACTCCCTCATCTTGCTTCTTGAGACTTGAGCAGTAATGCCTTTAGTAAAAATAAACAAACTTTCGAATCCATTAACATTAGAGAGAGACTCCTACTGGATAAATAGATTGATGGCCTATTAGGCAGAGAATATTGAAAGTTAACAGTGCTAACAAAAAAGTTTGACAGTGGTTGCCACAGAGCTGTCTAATTTTGCTAACTAGAGGGGTGGTATTTTTGTAATAATGGTTAATCTTAGGGGAAGTTAGTATACTTTATTGATAAAGACAAATAACGGATAGAAAGATGAAAATGAAAGCACAGACAAATTGAAGTGGCACCAATGTGCATTCAGGCATGGTATCTGAAGCAAAATTGGTATATAAAAATATTTCCATGATTGTATCTATTTGTATTTTTTTACTGTCTCTATTTGTATTAATGCATTAGAGATAACACTTTCATTTTGGTGGTTTTATTTTCTTTTTGGTTTTGGCTTCAAGTTGTACTTAAAACAGGTGGAAAACAAATTCTATAGAATCTTCTTTGTGAAAGTTTAGCCTATGATAATTCTGCATCTTTAGAACACAGTAGAGAAGCACTAAAAGTGTTCTTATTGGTGTCATGGTGGCGTGGTGTTACATGGAGTCTTTCATATATAATTACTGCAGTTATTATTTCTCTGATAATTGATTCTGGCAATGAACTAAAACTTTTAGGAGCCCAACTTAATTCATCATTCAAATCAATTGACCTATTCTTTTATCATTGCTAGTTGCTCTTTTTATTATTTTGGAATCGTGTAAGCATGACTTCTGTGTCTCTTTTGCCATTCCAGTTCTTTTTAGATGTATTGGAGAATAGGAGTATCATTAAACTCAAGTAATGGTACAACTTTGGGGATCACCTTAAATGGTCTAGCTTTAATACAGTAATGCAGTGATCATGAGAACTCGAGTCTCTCACATAAAGATGTAGTTATATCATTAAAATGTATGCTAATTTTTTATAATTAACATTTGTGATTGTTAAAATTTCATAACTAGGATTTATGATTGCTGAAGCTGCTGTCTTTATTTTGCATAGGGAATGCTGATAGAATCAACATTAAAATTTCAAGGGTTGGTACCCCTGATTGTTTCCTTTGTCGACCGTTTATTGGGATGTTACAAACACCGCTGGCTGGGCGAGTGGCTGCTGGAGACATTCAATGAATCTTTCATCCCAAAACTTAATATAGACTATAAATTAGGATCTTACTTCCCCATTTTGGAAAGAATTTCGGCGAATGAGAGAGTTTCTCCGACGGGGTTGTTAGAGCTTCTTGCCAACTATATGGTTGTCCTGATTAAGAAACATGGTCCAGATACAGGGTTGAAATCATGGTGTCAGGGGAGCAAAATTCTGGGCATTTGTCGGACTATGATGATTCATCACCACAGTTCCAGTTTGTTTCTTGGACTTTCTCGTCTCCTTGCATTTGCTTGCCTTTATTTTCCTGATCTGGAGGTTCGTGACCATGCAAGGTACAATAAAGAGCTCTTTTTAATCCTTTCTGAATTTCAAAATATATTCAGCTTTTTTATATCAGGTTTACCTTCAAAAAAAATGAATTTGTTCATTTCTAGTTTTGTACATTGGATGAATCCCTTTCCTAGTGGAGAATGATATAAGATGGTATACTGCAAATGACTTTGGAAAGGAAGAAGTGGTGAAATTTGGAAATAGGACAATTGCATATGCTTTACGTAATTAGGCTCCTAATGATTTGTTGGCTCTTTATAGGACCTACCTGCGGATGCTGGTTTGCATTCCAGGAAAGAAGCTTCGCGACTTGCTGAACATTGGGGAGCAGCTTCCTGGAATTTCACCATCTACCAATTCTAGTTCATTTTTCAATCTTCAGTCTCCTCGCTATCATGACCCGAAGAAATCTCGGAATATTTCATCCTACATTCATCTTGAGCGCACTGTGCCACTTTTAGTTAGACAATCATGGTCCTTGTCATTGCCAGTGCTCAGATTAGATGATGATAAGCAGTCACTGGAAAGCTTCAAGGATAACAAAACTACAGGTGAGCCAAAGGAGCTTGACAGAAGTAGTAGTAGTATCGAGATTGTTTCTGATATTAACAGAATTAGCCAGCTTCAGGAGCCACTACGTGTGATGGACTCAAAAGTTTCAGAAATGGTGGGGATTTTAAGAAAGCATTTTGCATCAATTCCTGATTTTAGACACTTCCCAGGACTCAAGATCAAAATACCTTGTGTTTTGAGCTTTGACTCAGAGTTGTTTAATCACTCGGTAGGGACCAGCATACCCAGTGATAGCTGTGGAATAGATTCACTTCCAGCCATATACGCCACAGTGCTCAAATTTTCGTCTTCTGCACCGTATGGCAATATTCCATCATATCACATTCCTTTTCTTCTTGGCCAACCTGTCAAAAAGGATTACTCTTTCAGCGAAACTAATTCACTAGATATCGTTCCTGTTGGAAATGGTTCTGCCGAGGAAAAAAGGTTTAAAGCTCATGTAATGATTGAATTAGAGCCCCGGGAACCACAACCTGGTGTCATCAATGTACATATTCAAACAAATGCGGACAATAGTGAGATCATTCAAGGACAGCTTCACAGTATCAAAGTGGGAATTGAAGATATGTTTCTCAAAGCTATTGTTCCAGAAGATGTCCCAACAGAAGCAGTGCCTAACTATTGTCTGGACCTGTTCAATGCCTTATGGGAAGCATGTGGCACATCGTCTAGCACCGGGCGAGAAACCTTTGTCTTGAAAGGAGGCAAAGGAGTTGCTGCAATCAGCGGAACACAATCAGTGAAGCTGCTTGAGGTACCTTTCATGTCTTTGATTCAAGCTGTCCAGCGGTGCTTGGCACCATTTGTTGTTAGTGTAACTGGCGAACCTCTTATTAATATCGTGAAAGGTGGTGAAATAATAAGAGAGGTAGTATGGAAGGATTCTGATTCAGATTCTTTATCTGAGGCTCCGAACCCAGATGCGAGGTTGGATGGAGGTCCTCTTTATATCCAGTACATGGATGACGAAAATGAGAAAGGGCCTCACCTACAAATTTCCAAAAGGAACATGGGATGCTTCCTCGTATTGATATTTCTTCCTCCAAGATTCCATCTCCTCTTCAAAATGGAAGTATGTGATGTTTCTACTTTAGTTCGGGTTAGAACTGATCATTGGCCATGTCTAGCTTATGTCGACGAGCTTTTGGAAGCCTTATTTATTGAGTGAAACTTTTCCTTACGTTTTAATTTAGTGTTTTCTCTTAGGAAATTTTCCGCAATAGAAGGGCTCAGTATTATTCCTTCGAGTTGTTCTGTATAAAGTATATTTGTAAATGCTTTTATGTATAGTACTCATCTAATTTCTGTAAAGTGGTGTGGTTTCTTATTTGCTCTTAAAACTAGAATGACAAGTAGTTTCCTGTCCATTCTTGATGGAAAAGAATTATGGGTGGAAAAGATTTTCCTTTCTGTGCCATTCTTGCGTATTATTGGGGTGGAGTTTTTAGCTAAAATAGCACTCTTTCTAAAAAATATTCTCAATGTGATTCAATTTCAAATTTTATTCTCATAATGAATGTTATTGTTTCCTATTGCCATATAGGATAATAAGAAAGGAAAGCTTTGTCTAGTCAATAGTTTCTAACATGAACTAAAAATTTTGAGTTTTTATTATAGAGGCACAAGAAGATCGCATAACTTTGATAATTTTCTTATAATTATTTAAAATAAATGCTACCATTATTGGTTTTTGCATTTTTTTGAAATATATCAAACCTATTGTATATAATTTTTAAAAAATAAATTTGAAATAATTGCAATGAAAATTGTAAGCAATAACAAGAAAAAATTACAAAAATTTCAAGGCTATCATATTTGTTTATGTTATCCTTCCTACTCCTTGAAAAGAATTTTTACAAGAAGTAATCAAACTAAAATTTTCAAGATTTCAATTGCAAATTGAAAATTATCAGATTATTATATAAGTAATCAACTAGTATAAAAGCCAATGTCATCCTACTACTTCAAAAAAGTCATGTAAAGGGAAAAAAGACAAAAATAAGCTTTTTATTAAACTTTAAAAATGCAATAAAGTTCTCAACATCCATATCTTACGCAAAGAACTAAAAAACAAAATATTCTGAACTAAAAAAACTTAGTTATAGTATAATTACAATGAAATTTCAATCGAAAAATGTGTCTCTTAATCATTACCAATTGCAAGCAAATTTAAAAAATTTGAACCAACACTCTTGAAGCTGCTTAAGTGTTAGCACAGAGGGAATGAATACAAGAATGTCATTAGGCAATCCACTGATCCTATGTTTAGGCACTTCAATAATGCTAAGTTCAAACACTTCATTGATCCTATTTCCAGAATGGTAAGCTCTATTTGATCACTGCAAATCACATATGGGGAATGGGGAAAACAAAAAAGTATCACAAGTTAGAAGTAAAATAATAGAAAACTAAAATCCAAAAAACATGTTTGCATGCATTATGCTTAAATTGTAGGTTTAGAGTCTAGAGAGATGATAACATCAGAAGGATAAAAATATGGCAACTCTACAAAGCTAAAGAATCTTTATACTTAACTAAGAGTAAAATGACAACAAAAATACCTCCACAAAGTTTGGAACAACAGAATGCAAAGGCAAGGACCATTTTTTATTTTCTTTCTCTAGTTCCAAACGAATATTTTCCTGCATTGTTCATAATGTTTTACCTTTATCTTTTTTTCCCCTGCAACTCTTACTTTTTTTTCCTACATTGTTCATAAGTTGCTCAAAAATAACACAAGCCACCAACTGATGTTGAATAAATGTGCAAAATTATTTCAAGTATATGAGATTATTTGACCATGTGATAGAGAGGCACTACAAATGAACACACTCATATATGTGGTAGAAATCTAACATACTGAGCATAAATCTATATTGTTATGTAGTTTTCCTCCTAGACATTTTATCAAACAAATGGGATGAGAAATCATTTGTTAGACAATTACTATTCAAAATTTTTTGAAGGCCATAGCAATGTTCCAAAAACTGCACAATAGAAAAGACAAGAGAATAATCTTCGTTTACCTTGAAATTATCAATTCAAAAAGAATATTTTCATCCACCGAAACAATGTCAAGAATGATAATGAAGTTTTAGATGCTGTTAATATAAATATTGACTTCTCAAAATTACGTTTGACAGGAAAAGATAATTAAAGGAAAAAAATGCGTGAAGATTCAAAGAGATAATCAGGGAAGATATTAGATGGGAAAGAAAAATGAGGTATACCTCTATCTCTATCTTGGCACATGTGCAACTTATGTGACCAAAAAAGGATCATAATGGTAATAAATTTTAAAATTAAGTTACTTTGGGTATATGATTTGGAAGGAGAGTTATTTTGGCAATAAACTCTATTGAGGTAACTATTAAAAGAGTGGGTTTCCTTTTTTTTTTTTAGATAACTCTTATTTTAGAAACTTTATTACTCACACATAAGTTGTTGAAATTTAATTTATTTCATAAACACTTATTTCATAAATCAAACTATAAGTGATACATACCTATTATTCAAGTTTCTATTTGAATTTATTTGAACTCTTAATGTCTTTGAACAATTATGCTTGTATACCTATTGGCAACAATTGTAGACATAACTCTTAATAATAAAGTGTTAGGCAAATTAAACATTTTTAATATATCATTAATTTAACTTATCAATTGTACATGTTGGCACAATAAGTGTAGACATAACTCTTAATAATAAAGAGTCAAGCAAATTAAACATTTTTAATATATCATTAATTCAACTTATTAATTAACTCGTACTAATAGATCAAAATTGACATCTAAGAATGTATCATGAGCACTTAAGCAATAGGAGAAGTCAAGTAGATGATCAAAAAAAAAAAAAAAAGAAGTCAAGTAGATGATTTCACATTTTTATACGTGTATCCCGCATGACTAATATCCCTCAGTATACTTATCTTACATTAGTTTACAGGATGCATTGAGTAGTAACTCTAATGTGACTACTAATGTTCCTTACTACCAAAATATATTTATAGATCTAGTCATACAACTGGTAGAACAACTAGCTACGAGGAGAGAGCGGGTGACGGGGAAAGAGGGAAGGAGGAGGAAGGGGGAGAGGAAAGGATGAGGAAGAGAGGGAGAAGAAGGGGAAAGAGGGAGAAGGAGAGCGATGAGGAAGGAGAAAAAAAAGAGGCAGCGGGAGGGTGTGGCAATAGGAGGAAGGCGGTGGCAGTGATAGGGAGGAACAAGGGTGGAAGATGAATAGAGGAAAGAAAGAAAAAAAAAGAAAAAGAAAAATATGAAAGTTTTTCAACCATTCTTCAAATATACAAATACACATAAGTCTTTGTAAAAATTCTATAGTAAATTATAGTAAAATTTTGGATTATTATCACTTTACTCCCTTAACGTTTGGTACTACTATCAATTTTTTCCTTAACATTAGTTATCTTTTAGTCACTTTATCCTCAAAACTAATGGTCAAACTTAACGGAGTTTGTTAATTAAAGTGAAAAGACATGTTTAACTCTTAAAATTATTGTCACTTTACCCCCATAAAATATAGTCTTATAATCAATTTACCCTCTAGAATTATTTTTTAGACAATTTATCCTACCATCGAACCAATTTAGTAAGTTAAAAAGCTTTATAAGAAAAATACCCTCCTCTTTGCATAATAAAAATAATAAAAAAATTTAAAATGACTCTTCTCCTTTTAGTAATAAGAAAAAAAGTCAAAATATTAATTACTTTCTTCTTGGCAATCTTATTAATATTGAAAAAAATAGAAAGATGGAGAGGGGGAGGGGGAGAGGGAGAGGAAGAGAGAGAGAACTCAATTCTTTTTTTAAAAATTACAAATAATAAAGAATTAAATTTTTTTATTATTTTAAAATTATTTCACTTTTTTGTTTACCACCAAATTCCAATCCTAACCTCGACAACCTTAAAGTAATATGATAATGTTAGACTTTTCTTTATTTTCTTTTTTTTTGGTAAAATCTAATTTTTTGTCTCCTTCTTTCCTATCTATTTTTTCTTTTCCTAGTATTAATAAATGTGAAAAAATTTTGAGAAAACCCTTTTATTTTTATGTTTTTCAATCTCTTAAAGTGAAAAAAAGGAAGAATAACCATTCCAACTTTTTTTTATTTTTAATTATATATAAAAAAAGGATAAATATATTTAAAATTTTTTGACGATACTAGTTAATTTAACGATGAGGTAAAATGCCTATAAAATAATGTTAGGAACTAAAGTGATTGTATCACTATAATCTAAACGAATAAAGTGATAATAACAATGTAGTAATGCTATAAAATAAAAGGGTATTTTTGTCTAAAATTTTTTAACATGTTGAGTTGAATTACTTATGAGGGTAAAGTGACTAAAAAATAACATTAGGGGGTAAACTGATAGTAGTGATATAGTTTAAGGAGGTAAAGTGACAATAACCCTAAAATTTTAGACAAACTTTCCAAACGGACCCTATTAGAAGGCTTAAATACATATTGTCACCATGTAATTAGAGATTGGTTTCAATTCACTCCATGTATTCATGAACTAGACAAAATACACCCCTTGAAGTGCAATTCATGTTTGCCTTTTTTTTTTTTTTTTTTAAAAGTGATTGATCTTAGATTTTAACAGTTTAAATATGAAAACAAATTTATCCTTGCAAGTAGAGGGAGCCAACAAATCCATTTTAGGTAGTCCAGTGCTTATTTGTACATATATGAAAGATACAGCCTCCTATTCCTCCTTCTTCAACTAAAAAATAATTCATCCAAAAATTTTAGTGGCATCAAAATTAATTGAACGAAAGTAAATTACACTTGAAATATTTCACACTCAAGATATAGTAAAAGAAGTAAATAAATAATATTTCTATCATTAGGAAATAAGATGGAGTATCATATAATGCTTTCAAACATTAGATGATGTACACCAGTTCCATTTCCAAATAAAAAATAGCAGTCATTTCATATTAAACTACAATTTAGGAGTTAAGCAAATAGCTCATCAAATTTCTTAGCATAACAAAACTAATTCTAAACATCAACATATTTGAATTCTAGCTAAACAAATTATAGTTGCTTCATATTTGTGAAGTTTTAAATGGCATGTTAATTTATCTATTGGAACCAAAATGCTAAAATCATCAAAAATTAAAATATTTTAATGATGTAATTGTCTTTTCATAACTAGAAAAAAGGGTATGCCAAATAGAGATTGTATTTCGGTGGTATTGTATTTATTTCATGAACATGAGGTGAATTGACACCTATCTCTATTTACGGGGTACAAGAAGTATTTAATCCATTCTAGAATTACAAGACTTGGAATTTTATAATTTTTAGAAGTTTTGAAAAATCTTAAGATTTTGAGAAATTTGTTTTGACTCCCACGTGGAGAGACAAACTCTCTAATGTGAGTCTACAAAGAGAAGCACTCAAGGCTCACCTAAACATTGATTTCTCCTAGTTAGTGTTTCCACCAAAATTACACATATTTCTATTATACTAGGAGGTGTAAATCGCGCTTTACGCGGTAAAGATGGGAGGCTGTATGCCCAACTCAGGATTAATAGCTAGAAATAGTATATGAGAAAAATGCACATTCATTTAAAGCTTAGGAAAAGTAAATAGAAACAATATACGAACCAAAAAAAGACAGTGTATTCAGGGACCAAATGAAGTCTACATTTATTTAACACCTAGATAGTACATGAAGGAAACAGTTGTATATCTAAGGATGGCACCATTATTTGTAAGATAAGAACGTGAAGCGAAAAGGAGATTTGTAAGAAAAGTTCCATTCATTAAAATTTACAAGAGATAAATAACAAGAACAACTAAACAAAACACTTTTTTGTTTTCTAGAGTTTGAAATGCCCTCTTTAGTGCATATTGTGGTAATAATGTGAGTAATTGATTTATTTAAGTAATTGTAGTGCTTTAAAGAGGTGTTCAGTATGTAATGATAATATTAGTGCAAGTTTTCAAAGCTAAAGATACAACACATGACTAATGATAGAAAATAGAGTAGAAAAAAAAAAGGTACAGAGAGAGTTTGATTAGTATATCATACAGACAAGTAACATTAGAATTTGCAAGATAATTGAATTTTTGATCTTCTAATATACTTCAGACTTTTGAATTGTTGAAAGTATGATGCCATTGATGTGTGTCCTCAACTCCCCATTGTCATTAAAAATGACAAATTGCAAAAGAACTTCACTATTGCATGATGAAAAACAACTATCCCAATATATTGCCATCTTGAAGAGCACTAACGTTTGCAAAGAAAACTGGGTGTTAATATTTATTATAATATATAACCAAAAGAAGAAGATTGTGCAAAGAAACAAACTTGTAATAACAACTTAGGCATACAAAAGGAGAATAAAATAAGGAGTTAAAAATGTAATAAGAATAAAAGCATAGACATATAAGTAGGAAAGGCCCCAAAAGATAGCCAGATTCACATATTCAATATCAATCAAAACATCAATGTGTCAATCTGACAACTACTTCTAGACAACTTTCAATTTTCTAGCATGGGAAAACCTAAATATCTTCAAGGTTTCTGAATAAGACCAAAAATTCAAGTTTTGATCCAAGATATGTAGATACTTTGACGCTAATATTAAACAGGGAAAATGGCCAATTTAGTCCCTATACTTTTTTTTACTGTCAATTTAGTCCGTATATAATTTTTTTGGCCAATTTAAACCCTATACTTATTTATCAGTTCCAATTGAGGATCTCTGCGGCGGCGCCACCTTCTAATTGCGATTCAACGTCTAATTGAGCACTTATGCGGGGGCATTTCTGGTACTTCACTGTTGGGGCTCCTTTTGCAGAAGTAAAAATCAAAACCAAAATTGATTTGTAATGCAACACACTGAAGATCAAGCTCAGTGGCTCTGGAGATCTGATCTGGTCGGTGGCTCTGGACGAAATCAATGCAGCGAAATGCATCCAAGTAGGAATTAGGACAAAGCATCCTCAAGCTCAAGCTCACGAAGTAGTGATAGAGTACTGAAGAGCGTCGGTGTCGGGTTTCATGGTGCAGACAATGAAAGCCTGATTTATGAAGGAAATGATGAATATTACAATGGAGACAAAATCGTGCAATGCCACTGCCGTGAACAATGCAGAATTGTGACAACATGGACGGAGGCAAACCCAGCAAGAAGATTTCATGGTTGCAGAAATTATGGGGTAATTTTGTGTGCTAAATGTTAGATTTTGTTGAGTTATTGCTTGAATTTTGACTATGAAATATATGTGAATGCATAAACGTGGGGCTTGTAAATTTTTTGTGTGGTATGATCCACCCATACCCCAAAAAATGAAGAATATACTAGCTGCAATTTTGAGGGAATTGAGAAGTACCGAGAGGGAGAATGTAGCACTGAACATTGAAATCAGCAAATTGAAGACAAAAGTGAAAATATTGTTCTTGGCTTGTACTTGTTGCTGCATTTTAGTTGTTGCTATACTCGGGTGCACTCAAAGGCAAAATGGTAGCTTCAGTGAATTGAAGATGTTGCAGTAGTTCTGGACATCGTATGAAAGTTCATTATTCTTGCTCTCTTTGACCATGTAATGCTGCCCTCTTCGAATGAAATAATTGCAGAGGTTTCATGTAATAGTTTTGGATATGGATTGTTATGGATTTGTAATAGTTTTGAGTTCCTAGTTGTATGTTTACAAATTTGGGGTTGAATGTCAAAGAGAGCAGCTTTCTTCAGTCTTTAGTGATTTTTTGGTGATGTACTTAGTTTGAACTGTGGCCTATGACCTGTTACTACACTCAGTATGAACTGTGACCTGACTTTGTCTTCCCTTATCCCCACATCAATCCACATGTTCATTCCTAGTTCCTCCTACTGCATCTGTCATGGAGCTAATGTCATCAGTTCCTTTCCCAAATCTACCAACATATACTCTGTCCAAATTTAGCAATCAACAAGTCAATTGATTACTCGAACTCAATCCCAATTCCTTCAGCTAGGCAGGGAAAAATTATCTGGTCATGCAATAGAAATTCAAATGAACTAATTGATGCCGCCCCCCTCTTACTTTCTTTTATCAAGAGTATCAAACAGGTATCATAAGAGCTAGACTTCCACTTCAGTTAGTCTGGAACTGTAGAATTTGGTTTACAAGTTTCAATGTTTAAGATACATCTTTATCTACAACAGGAAAAAAAGGGTGCTGTATAAAATTGATAAATTACAATAATGGAATAACTTCCTTCTGGAAATCAGTTGATTTTGTCACAGGCAGGTGCAAAAAGCCCCCAGCAAATCTTAAAGATCAAATAGGATACCTGCAGTCTTCACGAGTTGGGAACAATAGTTCACTAGTCTTCAATCACCAAATAAACAAAAGACAACACCAGTAGCACATATGCAACAGAATCAACTTTTCCAAAAATCATACTACTAATCAACATCTCAAATGTTATAACTGACCCATTAGATTAGAATCAATATCACAACACATAGGAAAACTTCCAGAATCCAGAATTCATTACATTAGCAGTCTTAACAGTAAAAAACATTCAACAGCTCGATTCATTACAAAAGCAAGTGAATCGCATGACATAAAGGTCTTCTAGCAACTTCCCCAACAAAAAAACAATAAGCCAGCTTCATCTAGCAACTTCATCAGCCAAAAAATAGTCAATTCAAAAACAACTTCATCAGCAATGTCATCATCTAAATATTATCATTTTCACTGATCATCCAGCTCATCGAGTATTCTATGAGACTGCAAATGCATACGTAGTGAGAACCTCCAAGAGTAAATTAAAATCAATAATTTATATACGATTTTGTGGCCCCAAAAAAGTTACCCTTTCTTTTCTTCTTTTCACAGTCCCCATCCTGTTTCTCCACGCTTGTGCTTGGTAGCAAGTGCAAGTTCTTTTGGTCTGGCCCGAGGCATGACAATAAAAACAACACATGGTCCTTTTGAGCTTCTGAGAGCTTTCAGTTGGAGTAGTAGGTTGAACATCAATTTCTTCAGGAACTTGATCAACTTGCATTATAAAAACATGACAAATATCAGATGTGTTTATCAAACAACAAATAGGATTTGAGCAACAATTACAGTAGTAGTTAAAAAACTTAAAATGTAGCAACATATCAGATATGTTTCAGCTTCTTGCAATGTAGGAGAGTCTTGAAATGTCTCATTACAGTCTTGAAATGTCTCATTACCATCCACAGAAGGAGTTGCAACAACTGAAACAGATTAGCAGCTGCTGGCTAAAACAGTGCAACATGAAAGAAAATATGAGTTTCAGCCATACCAGTTTCACTGTGAGCTCCGTCTTTTTCCTTGGTATCCAATGGACAAGTTCTTACATTGTGTCCAAGTTTCTTACATTTTCCACACCTATTATTATTCACAGGTGGTATTTTTTCATTGCTGTCCACTTCTTCTATGCTGAGGTGACATCTTCTTTTAGTGTGGCCCTTTTGATGACAAAGAGAGCAAGTCATACGTGTAGTACCCTTTCTAGACAGTCTTGTGCATCCAGCCATATCACTTCGTGGCTCATCCGGCTCTCTCCTCCTTGCTTTCTTAGACCTACCGGAAAGTTTTAGTTTCTTAGGTGCATACATAGGAGCCCTCTTACACCTTTTCCAGTTATTAGGTCCATTAATTGGACCAATAGCTGGCTCGTAAGCCTTTAAATATGCATCCCTTGAGTAATATGGTGCACTAGACTTTCAGGCTCGGCTTCGGTCAAAGCAATGCAGCCTATAGCATGAGAGCATGGTAAACCAGTGAGTTCCCATTTTCTACATGTACATGTCTTCGCCTTTAAGTCAACAACAAACTTGGCCCCATACATATGTGTCACCTCAAATCTGTTATCATCAGACCATCTGGCAATATTTGATCTAGAATCATCCTTTGCCTTTTCAATTTTTTTTGAACTTTTGGACAAATAATATCACTTCTTTTTTTCATCCATTCCCTTTTTGTCCTAAGTCTTTCCATTAGATATATCCTAATGTTTTCAAACATACCAAGGATGGGCTTTTCTCTTGCATCTAATATAACAGAATTAAAACTCTCACACAGATTATTGAGAAGAATATCACATTTTGCCGTGATCCTAAAATGTGATCTGGGCCAATGGCATGGTGATGTGTTGTCCACTAACCATTTGTGTGCTTTCTCATTGTACTGCCTTAACATATCCATTTCAGTTTCAAATTTATTGACATACGAGGATCTTGCACAAGCCCAAAGCATACCCTTGAGTGTTTCTCCGGGATGTACCTTTTTGAAATTGTTGTGTAAATGTCTAACACAGTGTCTATGCTCCACTCCAGGAAGAATATCTTGGATGGTGGAACCCAAATCCTATTATATAAAACAACAAAAAAATTCACTAATTAGTCATTATAAAGTAGTTTTTCAACAAAAAAATTTCTATATTACTTAGCCATACCTTTTGCTTATCGCTGATAAATGTCCATTGTCTTTGGTCCTGGATTGTGAGATCAAACTTTAAGAATTCAATGAACCATGTCCAAGAACTCTTGTTCTCGGTCTCAACCACTGCATATGCAACAGGATAGATGCAATCATTAGCATCTATCCCTACAGCTGTCAAAAGCACTCCCGGATGTGGTCCTCTTAGATGGCACCCATCCACACCAAGTACAGGCCGACATCCTTCTTTAAAATCTTTTTTCAAGGCTGCAAAACAGATGTATAGTCTTCTGAATCTCTCTTTTCCGCTAAATTCATCAGCCTCCGTCTCTACATGCACTGTGGAACCAGGATTTGAGCTCAACAATTCCTCACAATAGTCCCAAATTCTTGTGTATTGCTGCTTATATTTTTCTTGGATCAGAATTTTGGCTTTCCCAAAGGTCTTATAAGCCTGATCTTTTGTGATGTTCACATTCAGTTCTTCATGCACCTTGTCCTTAAATGCACCAACCGTAACCTTTGTATTCATTCGCAGGAACTCCATGTAATGCCTAGCCAAAAAACCAGAATTTGCATGTTTGTGATAGAAAGTTCTACCACATTGATGTTGTGGCCCCATCGTTCTTATCACGAATGCATCGCAATCTGATTTTTTTGTAGCATAAACAAACCAATTGCATTTATCTTTCTTGCATTTTGCTCTGATCCAGTTCTTATCATTCTTTTGCCAACAATGCTCTTTACCTCACTGCACAGAATAATATTCAACAGCTCTTTTAAACATCTTCTTAGTGTCAAACAGCAAACCAACATATAATTTGGGATCCTTCGTATCCACATCTGGCTTGAACCTTGCATATTTCGGTTTCTTTCTTGAGGTATTTTCATCCGAGCTACTCGAGCAACTATTAAACTCCTCTGTGTTGATGGAATCAGATTCCTCTTGGATAGGAATCTGGTCACCATCATAAATATCGCAGTCATGGTCAGCAGCAACTCTTCCTTTTCCTTTTGCTTGTGCTTTGGCTTTTTGTGGCTGCTCTGATCTTTTCTTCTCTTCACCAGTAGCATTTTCCCCTCCATAACTACCATCATATACACTCCTCTGACCATCAATTTCGATATCAACAGTAGTTGCACAATTCTTGTATATTATGTCATTTTCGTCTTCCTTAAAATCATAGTCACTATCATGAAAGCTTTCACCACCATCCGTTTCCTCTAATTCTGGTTTAGTTTCATTATCTGCACCTTTATCTTTTTCAATCACATTAGCACCTCTTCGTTTAACCTTTTTTATTTTTCCCCAATCTACTTCAGTTACATCAACTGCAAGTTCTGCAAGTTCTTCATTCCCACAGAATTCATCAAATGTCAGTTCCACATACCGTAGATTTTTTTTTCATTCTCACTGTCTCTCTCGAAAACTGCCATGTTCTTGCTAGGTTCTATGGATCTAATATGAAACTCTTTGACAATATACAGTTCAACTTTTCCAGTTTGTATACCTATAGCAGCCATGTCCATGACGTTCTGTTCACTGTCTATTTGTCTAACTCTCAGTCTCCCATCTATGGTAGGGATTCTATATCTATAGCTGGCGTTTGCATCACATCCAAGTAAATGACCAAAGCTTAACACAGAAGCTACATTAATCTTGGAGGCTAAAATCCCATCAAAATGCTCCATGGTACCCCCCACATATTTTGGTTCTGGTTCTTCAATGTATGCCCCACCAGAGTAGATATACAGAGTGAATATATCCGAGTCATCACCTATTTTATTTTCCAAACAAATTTAAAAATTACTACCATAATTTGTAATTTACAGTCATTGTCTGCCTTTTGAGGGACATGAAAGCAACATGACAAATTAAATTTACAGCCATGGACCACATGAACCCCTTTTCAGAAAAAAAAATGAAAACCAAGAACAGAGCCCTTTTTCCAACCACATTTCAATCGATCTTGCTATTAAAGTACAATATTTGCTGTTCACAACAACACAAACCCACACTGAACATAACAAATTAGATTTACAGCCATGAAACCCCTTTAAAAAAAAAAAAGGAAAACAGAAAACAGAGCCCTTTTTCCAACCACATTTCAATCGATCTTGCTATTAAAGTACAATACTTGCTGTTTAGAGCAAGACAAACCCACACCGAACTTCATTAAGCTATTAACACAAAAAATCAAACAGATTTAAGTGGCTCAACTTACCCATTTTTGTTGACCCCTGTTTCTCAAAATTTCTTCTTTCGCGCCTTTCGTCACTTGCTCCCTTTTCAAATTCCTTCGACTTCCTGCGCCACTACATTTCCTTATTCATCACCATTTCAGTCAATTTCGGTCGGTTTTTGCAACAAAAAGTTGAGGTTTCAGCTTTGGGTTTTGGTCAGTGGTGATAAAAATTGCACCGGTAACTTTTTGGTTTTGATTTTTACTTCTGCAAAAGGAACCCCAACAGTGAAGTACCAAAAATACCCCCACATAAGTGCTCAATTAGACGTTGAATCGCAATTAGAAGGTGGCGCCGCCGTGGAGATCCTCAATTGGAACCGATAAATAAGTATAGGGTTTAAATTGGCCAAAAAAATTATATAAGGACTAAATTGACAGTAAAAAAAAGTATAGGGACTAAATTGGCCATTTTCCCTATTAAACATGTGAAACGACAAACATTAAAAGGATTGAGCAGCTGGTTGATGACACATTTTTTCAAGTTTAGTAAGAAATTGGCATATAGAATTCTCGCCATCCTAGAGAACTCAACTTTAACCAAAAAATAGTTTCATAAAGAATAAACATGCCTAAAACTCCTTGATGTTTTACTTGCACTTTTAGGAAAAACGATCTTGAAACTTGATCAATTTAGCTGTGCATGTTAAGATGCCAAAATATGAAAAAAATTCAGGCTGCCAAGCATCACTCATTAAAAGACCAATATTCAAAAATGACAAAAATTGAATTAAATGAGTAGCTGCCTGAGAACACATTAGATTGAAGCTTGGTCAATTTGTCTATGCACATTAAGATACCAAAATATGAAAGAAATGCAAACCGCCAAGCATCACCCAATGGCCTTACCAAAAGTATGATCAAACAACATCAAGTTTCCTTTTTTGTACTTGTTGCTTCATTCAAAATTGTAGAAATATAATCATGCTTCAAATTATGTTGATCCAAGAACTTTGTACATGAGTGGTGAAAATTTGCCAGACTACGTTCAAACCTTCATATAGCAACCTACCTATAAACCTTGACAGAGAAATCTTAGATCTTCCAAAAAGAAATTCCTAATGTATGCGTTTAATCACATAAAAAGTTCCCATAATGCATTGGACAACCATGTGCTTTGATACATATTTCAAAAAATAAAACTACTAATGCGCAAAATCATTCTCCATTGAAATACAAAAGAAGAAAAAAAGGTAAAAAAGCAACTCTTGGTCTAGATCAGAATTATGCCAATATGACATTGTAAACAAATACAACCATTTCCTAACTTTCTAAGGTGGCGTTTGGTTTGCACTTTAGAGTGGGATTTGGATTCGGGATCATTCATTCTGAATTTGGAATGAAATCAATTATTCTAATACATCTGTTTAGTTTGGTACTTAGAATGTGTATCATTACTATTGATAACATATATTTTGGGAGAAAAATATCTAGTCTCTATATTATGAGTGACCAACTAATATTTATAGCAGTAAAAATCTAGCAAACCATTTATAAGAATACCCTTACTAATTTATTATCTACAAGAATACTTATATTCTGTTAACACTTCCCTTCAAGTTGGAGCATATATGTCATAAACGCTCAATTTGTTACAAATGTAATTCACCTTAGAGTCCCCTAAACTCTTAGTAAACAAATCAGCGATATATGAGATGTATTAATGGCTCCATCAAGCAATTTCTTTCGAATTAAATAACAATCAACTTCAATATATTTTGTTCTTTCATGAAACACTGGGTTAGACACAATATGAACAATCGAGATTATCACACACTAAATTCATAGGTTGTTTATATTCAAATTCAATTTCAAATAACATGCTTTTCAATCAAATCAACTCACACACAGTGTGAGTCATAACATGGTATTCAGATTCTGCACTTGACCTAGAGACAACTGTTTGTTTCTTACTCTTCCACGACACTAAATTATCACTAAAAAACACACAATATCTTGTGGTCGATATTTGATTTAAAGCAGAACCAACCCAATCTGTATCACTATATTATTTAATATCAGTGTATTCATGATTTTGATACAGCAACTCTTTTTCAAAAGCACTCTTAAGATACCTGAAAATTTGTATAATAGCATCTCAATGATTGGTACGAGAGATCTCAAGAAATTGACTCACGACACTCACTGCAAATGAAATGTCAAGTCTCGTTACAGTGAGATAATTTAATTTACCCATAAATCTTCGATATTGCCCAAGATCATCTAGTAATGCACCTTAATCTCCTACTAATTTCACATTAGAATCCATAGGAGTATCCATAGGTCGGTAATCTAGCATTCCAACTTTATTTAGCATATTAAGTACATATTTTCTTTGACATAAATAAATCCCATATTTAAATCGAATTACCTCAATACCTAAAAAATATTATAAATGACCTAAATCCTTTGTTTGAAAGTTTGTCTATAGATTGGACTTAAACTTTTGGATCTCCACAACATCATCACTTGTAATCACAATATCATCCACATAAACAACTAATGAAATTTTACCAGTGTTAGAATGTCGATAAAACACAGAATGATCTATTTCATATCTTGTCAGACTGAACTCCATGACAATGCTACTAAATCGGCCAAACCAAGTCCTAGGAAACAGTTTCAATTCATATAAGAATTTTTTCAGACAGCAAACCAACTGTGAATTCTCCCCATGAACAACAAACCTAGGAGGTTGTTCCATATGTATCTCTTCTTTCAAATCTCCATGTAAAAACATATTTTTCACATCCAACTGATGCAATAACCAATTATAAGTTGCTACTAAAGAAATAAGAAAACTAACAGAGGTAATCTTTACAATAGGAGAAAATGTCTATAAGTAGTATATTCCATATGTATATCCTTTAACTATCAGACGAGTCTTCAATCTATCAACAGAACCATTAGGCTGCACTTTATAGTTTACACCCATTTACAATCAACAACAGGCTTACTAGAAGGAAGAGAGACAAGATCCCAAATACCATTTTTCTCTAAAACGAACATCTCTTCTTGCATAACTAATTTTCAACTAGGATAATTGAGAGCATGAGCAATAGACTTAGGAATGGATACAGAATCAAGTGAAATAACAAAAGAAGAACATGACGGAGAGACACGAGAATAAGAAATAAAATTAAAAATAGGATAAGAAATATAGAGTCTTTTTATCTTTGCATAAAATAATAGGAAGATCTAACTCACAGGAGGACATCATACCTGGATTTAAAGATTGAGAGTTTATCGGTGAAGCGCATGGTACAACAGGAGCTTTCTCAACTACGGAACGACAAGAATAAATTTAAAAATTAGGATGAAATAACCGAGTTGTAAAATTTGGTGGACTGTATAGCTCAGATAATAAAGATGAAGGAACTGATAAAACAGAAGAAGGTAAAGAGAAACACTATTTTAACTCACTAGACATATTTTGTTTCATAAAATAAGAGTGGATTAAAAAAAAATAGTATCAATATAAGTAAAAAATTGATTTAAATCTTAACTATAACATTTGTATCCTTTTTGTACTCGTGCTAAGAAAATACACTTAATAGCAAGAGAATCTAATTTATCCACCCGGAGAGTAAGCTGATGAACAAAACACACATCCAAAAATACGCAAAGATAATTTATACACAAGTTCACGAGGAAAAAGAATGGAGTGAGATAATTGACCTCCAAAAATATTAGATGGTATGCGATTAATTACATAACATACAGTTAAAATTGTATCACTCCAAAACTGTTTAGACATATTCATGTGCAACAAAAGTAATTCTTTATTTCTGTAACAAATGCATGAAAAATAGAATATAGTTCTGAACAATCTTTCATTAAATAAAATCATGTAACTCTGGAAAAGTCATCAACAAAGATAACAAAAAATTTAAAATCTAACTTTGAAGTGATATGACTAGGACCCCAAATATCAGAATGAACTAATAAAAAGGGTTCAGAAATTCATTTATTGACTTTAAGGGCAAAAGAAACATTCTAATAAAGACAATTGACTCAAAATAGGAACCAACTTCTTCAAATTTTATAGAGACGGATAACTCAAATAACAGTGAATTTCAAGAGGAGATACAATAGTAGTACATGCAATCGGCCCATTAGAGTTAAGAAAATAAAGATCATTATACTTATATCCTTCGTCAATCATCTTCTTTATTTTCAAATTCTGAATGACAACAAAATCGGGAAAAAAAAGTAACTGAACATTGTAGAAATTTAGTAAATTTACTAACAGATATTAGATTAAAAGACAAATTGAATATGTAAAGAATAGAAGATGACGGAAGAGATAGGTTAATTTCTATAGTATCTAGTCCTTTAACTTTAGTTGTAGATCCATTAGTTAAAGTAACATGAGAAAATGAAGTAAACTCTTGAATATTAAAAACATTTCTAGAGGTACCTGACATATGATCAGTAACCCCGGAGTCAATAATTCATGAGTTAGAATTAGAGTATGTGGAGAGACAAATCATAACATTACCTTTTTTGTGCTAAAGAAGCAGAATGAAGAGATGGGTGATTTGCAGTTTGGTACTATAGGATAATCTTTTTCGGATATGGTAAAAGTCTTCTAAAGAACATAATTTAACTTGGTCAGTGGTAATCGCATTAGCAAACTGAGAAGATTTTTCAACTAAATCTCAAGAAGTATGACGAGTGTGATTTTTCAAACCACAACTAGTGCACTCACGAGTGCCTCGACCTCTAGGACCCCTACGACCTCATCTCCAAGAGAGTCACGTCTAAAACTAAGTTGCTCACGTCCAGGACTAAATTGTTATATTCTATTGTTGTTAGCAACTAAAGTAGACTTGTTATTAATTAGAGCACCTTCACCCTGTGCATTATCTTTAGATGTATAAAGTAAGACACGAGTATACACCTCTACAAAGGATGATAATTGTTCACCTGCTAAATTTTAAAATTTGATTGGTTCAAATTCTGGTTTAAGGCCAACCAAAATTTTGAGTACAAACATTTGTTCTCTTTGCCTCTGTATAACTGTAATATCACTTGAAAGAGATATTACAACATTTAATTCTTCTGAAATTCACTTGAGATTAGTAAAGTATTCAATTATTGTCTTGTTATCTTATTGTAACTGAAAATATTCCAAAGAAAAATCATACAATCGTGAAAGATTACTGCAGTAAAATAACCGGACATAATCCCAAATTTCTTTTGCTATCTCATAATGAGAACACATGTAAACAATTTGTGGCTTCATAAAATTTCATAGTGCTCCAAGAATTTGGGTATCATCTTGAATCCACATTAGTCTCTTGTTATTCTTCGGAGAAGAGTCATCTATGAGATGTTGTTACTTTCCTAAAATTGTCAGATAAATCTTAACAATTTTTTACCATTGTTGATAATTGTGTCATTCAACTTTCAATTTGTGATTTGAAACATCACCATTGTCATAACATTAGTGGACGCCACGACACCTTTTGATGAACTTTTAGCCGTAACAAATAGTGCTTCAAACCAAAAAATAATCAAATTTTGTGATGAACAGTACCCTGGAACAGTAATGCGTGAATAGTATGCAATGAACAGTATTGTGTGAATAGGACTTTTGTCAGATGTTTAACCCTAACCATAGGACTTTTGTTCTGATACCATGTATTTTAGGAGTGTGAGGACCCATAGAATTCTTTATATTTTTCTTAAAATTTCCTTTTTTTGGAAATTATTACTTTAGAATAGCCTTACTACTCATTTACACCACAATAAGTGCAAATAAACATAGAATCAAGGGTTTTTCCTTTCGTTTTCAAGTTATCGTAAATTAGGGTTTTTACGTCTTTTCGTAATATGATTAGCCGGTACGAAGTGTGTACTAAATCTGATGATTAAGAGTGAGTTTTAGATAATGTTAAGTGTGTGATTAGAAGTGATAATAATAAGTTAGTGAATTATAAGTTAAAACCCTAGTATACGTGATTTAAGAAAAAACGGCCCGAACCGACGAGTATCGCTCACTAGCGATTGAACACCCCACTTGACTACCACTTCCCTACCATAAAATATCCTTGAGATTATTGCAAAATATCTCCCTCATCCTCAGCTCTCTTGGCCGAAATTGTTGACTCAAAAATACAAGAGAAAAGAAAAAATTTTTGGATGGAAATTGGTAGTGACAAGTGGCCTCAATCCCTTGCACCTTTGACCCAAGTGAAGACTAAGTTTTAAAACCATCTTGGAGCTTCATTCCTCTCCATTTTTGCAGCTTGTTGGCCGAGCATAAGAGAGTGTGAGCAAGAGAAAAACAACTTCATTTCATCTTGATTTGCACCATTTGAGTGAAACCAAGAAAAACTAAACCGATTAACTTGTAGGTTGAGAGCTTGGGAAGCTTAAGGAACCAAAAATTTCAAAGAGAAGTGGAGGATAACTCTAGCAAGCTTTGTTTTGAGGTAATATGGCTGACCACTCTTTTCTTTTTCCTTAATCATGTTGGAGTTGCTTAGTAACTTGTATTTGTGGTTGTAATGCTTATATTAAGTGATTTTCGATGATTGGAGTGATGCATTTAAGTTAGGGTTTGAATTATTCCCTTCTCATACTTGTTGTATGGATGGTTTATGATGTATATAAACTTGTATAAGAGGTTGTGGTAGTGATTTAGTAGTGATTTAAGCAAGAAATGAAGAGAATTCCCTTTTAAACCCCAAATTCCAGATTTCAGGAAATCTTGTTTTCAGTTCTGCCCGTTACTGTTTGCCTATGATAGAGGCCGAATTAGGTTTAGTATAAAACATGAAAGTTGTAGAGAATAATGTTTTATAGGTGTTTATAAAATTTCACCTCAATCCAAGTACTGTAGCATGTGAAAAGATAAAAAAACCCCTGACTGCTATAGGCAGAACTTTAGGGACAGTTTTGACATTTTACCAATTTGACCGCGCCTGTTTACCCTGATGCATACTGAATTAGCATTTAACCAAAACATAAAAGTTGTAGTGCTATGTCTTAGCTTTCCAATGCCCCTAGAGTCACCTCGATTGGACTTCGGTAGCTTGAGTTATGGCCATTTGAATGTAGTGCGGTTAACTAGCCTGTTGGTAGGAATCCGGTTTTGTAAATGGGGAATATGACTTGGATACACTAGAAACTGGACTAAGTGGTTTTCATCAAAATTGTAGCCCTCTGTCTTAGCTTCGAAACAGTATAAATTGCACCTCAATCCGATAAACGTAGCTTCGGTTATGTCCGTTACACAAAACAACATCAAATCTGTCTTTCATTTCCGCATATGTCCTTAACTTGATTTTGTACTTGTATGACTTTGAGTCTATTGAACGGCTATTGAAATGAGATGATTTTGTGTGTGATTTTGGGACTGATTGAGAAAAAGAATGAAGCATAAATAGTTGAAAAATAGGTAAATACAAAGGGCGTGCTGCCCAAATTTGCACTCGAGAACTAGGTAAGGATTTGAGGACGAATACCACTTGAACCATCTAGAATATTTACGTCTTCTCTTATTAAGGTATATAAGTTAGAATTCGACCGAAATTTGTACCCTTGGAAAAATAAAATTTTCGACTATTAGAAATACGTTTTCTTTATCACTTCGGTTCCAATGGAGATTTAAAAGTTTTACGAGTGAGCATAAGTTTACTTATGTCTTTTGGTTTAAATGTACTCTTTTCACTACCAAAATCCTATTTATACTTTGTACTAGTACGTATTCGAATTTTCTTTGAATCACTTAAATCTTTGATGGTTGAAGCATAATGTGTTCTTTTGATTATATTAGGATTCCTTGGTGGCTGAGGGTGTTATCCGAAAGGATATTTGGGACGTTATTTTGCGTAAATAGGTGAGTGTTCCTTGTTTGTTAAATTTTCCTTGACTTCATGACTTCATGGCTTGTTATTATTGTTGGATAATGTGTTAAGTGCCCTCAATGATTGCCAAAATGAGTTTTCCAGGCGAGTGTATACCTTATCGTACTCGACCTAAACGAATGCGAAATTTTTAATGATTGAATGAGTAGACCGTTTCTTGTGCATGAATGTAAGCCTTTTGACTGAACTAACCCCTTCCCTTCGTTACCGATCGATTCAAGTTAGAAGCGGATTTGGTCGGGCGATATGGTGATCCTGGGTGAATATTTGGTATACTCGAGTATTACTTTATAGTCTGGTGGAGCTTGGCCAACGTCTAGGAGGGGATGAATGAAATGAATGAACGAATGTTAATGCAAATGAGGGGTTTTACTTACAAAAATGCATTTTCAAATGATTGGAGGAATAAGAGAATGAAAGGAGAATGAAAAGAGAATGAATGAACGAATGAATGAATGGCTCCCTGTGAACACGTATCCTTTTAATAAACGTGTTATTATCACTTTCCATTGTAAATGTTTCTTGAATTATTGATTATCTATGGTTAATGCATTGACTTTATTGTTTGATTATGTGTTCGGAACCTCACTGAGTTTGTAACTCATTCCTTTAGTTGTTTTTCTTAACAGGAGAAGGCGAGCCAGAATGGAAGCCTTGTGTAGACTAGCTTAGTCTAAATCTCTGAATTTTGTAATGGTTCTCGCCCTAATGTTTGGCACGGGTTGGATGTATGACGAATTGAGAACCTTTGTATATTCGATATTTGTACTCCTTTTTTAGATAGAAATGTATTTAAGTTTCGCTTTAAGTTTTTGGATTGTGACTATATTTATTCCTTGATTTTATTCCAGTTTTACTTGAGGACTGAAGTGAACGACTGAATCTCAGCGAGAGCTGGACAGGCGGTCCACCAAACCCTTTGATTCGCCTTAGAGGAAGGTGGGGCTGTCACAGGGAGAAAAACGTCTAACATATATATTATGAGTGACCAACTAGTATTTATAGTAGTACAAATCCAACAAACTATTTACAAGAATATCCTTACTAATTTGTTATGTACAAAAGTACTTATATTCTCTCAACAACTATATTTGACATTCGATTTGCTGATTCTTTGGAAATGGAATGCAACAAATTTCCAACTTTACCCTGAATCTATTATATAGTTAAAAATTGATATATTAGTTTTAATCCTGCCTTGATGAGAATGCACTAGTCTCATTCATGGAAAGGTTCAACAATAAAAAGTTATCATTAACATAAAAATAAAAGCATACTAACAAAATTTAATTTTTTTATTGAATAGCAATGAAGTCTATACACAAGTCAAAAGAGACTATTTACATAAAAATATACCATTCTATACAAGTATCAATCAATGAAACATGCGATATGTGAACCAATTTCCAGAAGCAACTCCCAATTTGCGTTAATCTTGAAACTTTCCCCAACCAGCAATAGCAACATGCATAGACTCCACAATCCCTGAAACAATACGCATAAGAATAGCTAGAATATGCTGAATGATAGCTTGATTCCTTGCTTTTGCAGATTTGATACACTGAAGCATCAAGCATAACTCTTTTTGCTTTGTCAAGGAATGAAATTGAAGCCCAACGATCAATCATCCACTTAACCTTCACATGCCAAGGTTGAACCATACTCTATATGTGAGGCAATCTGAACATCCTCTCAGAAACTAAGCTACTGGTATTTTGGACAGTAATCAAAGCCTTCTTGAAATATTCCAAGTTAAGAGTTAAAAATTTTCCATAGCAAATAGAAATAGGTAGGGAGAAATAACCAAGCCACTTAAATTCAAAGAGAATAATGCAGTGCAAACACAATTAGCAATCCAGACTATAGATTTATTAGGGAAACCCATCAGTTTCATGATTCTAAACAAGAATTCCCATCTAAGAGTCATAAGTTTTAAGAAATCCCATCTAACGTCTCAAATTATAATACTTTTGCTTCCAAGCACATGTCAATCAGATAAAAAGGCTAATTAAGTTATGCCCTTAGACGTGATCATCTGGTAGAAATGAAATTACACCCCTAACTACAAAGATTGCCCTCATACATGCATAGAAACAAAACAACATCATGAAAATAAACCATTTTGATTGAAATCCAAATTTGGTCAAAAGTGCAAATGCTCGTATACACAAATTATATGATGATATGCTATACTAGGTAGTCTTCACATAATTTGACTAATTTCTACTCTATAATGTTAATTAAAATATATTTCAAGAAAAATCTGAAGCACCTTTATTCTATCTCTATGTGACATTTGCTTACAAGTGGAAGTTTCAAATATCTTAAATATTTGACCTAGAAACGAAGTTTTGAGAACTTGCACCTTGTTTCATTAACTAATTTGAAAGGCATAGCATTCGACAATCTGGAGAAACATTCTAATTGTCTAGGCTAGAAGATCCTCATCCCAACTCCACCTACCTAAGTTTGTGCAAACAGTGTCGCTGATAGATTGTGTGTTGGAGATGTTGATGATTCGGATGTCATCTTTCCGCTTGTTGTCGATGAACGTATCGGCTTTGAAAAGGGGCTGCATGGGGCGAAGCGACTGCTCCTGGAGCGGCCATTGTTAAGTCTGAAAATCGAAGAGTGGAGAAAAATCTTATGACTTTAGAGAAGGGGGGAGGCGTGGGTAGGGTGGAAAGAAATCTCAAAATTGTTTAAAAAGGCTAGAGTTTGTCTTTTAAAGTTTTGAAAGAATTCAAATTTGGGTTTTATCCAAAACCCTCCAACCTAATTGGGTTTTGGTAAATTCTAAATTTTAAGAAATGATTCCAAAATCTCCATTCCGATAGTACTAATCCAAACAGTCAATATGGGGTTTATTCCAAATCCTGATTCTAAAACCCTCTTACCAAATGCCACCTAAATATTCATGTATTAAATACCGAGGATGCATGAGGAACTATTGCTCTAGATATTAACGATACAACCATTTTCTTACTACTATTCTAAATATTCATACATACAACTAATTCCTTGCTACTTTTGTATATACACATGCTAAAAAGTAGTAAAAGTCGCAAGGATCCTTGCTACTCTCACCTATTATCCATTTTTTGTCATATTGGTGTATAACTAAAAGAGTAGTGGTATAATATGCATGAGGAACTAATTGCACCCTGTACGGTGTTTATTGCTTGCTAAATTTGAGCATAAAATTATATTCCAACCAAATCACTATCCAAATAGTATAAGAGAATAATACCAATGATGGCTACTGATGCTTGATCAAGTCGATTCAATCTCTCCCATTCATCCACTGTATCCTTCCAATTTTTGCTAAAAATAAAAATATATCAAATTTTCAATATCAACAACTTAACATAGTAAAGATTAAAGGTGATGTATTTATTATGCTAATTTCCTAACTTCATTCAAAAAATTTTTTAATCCACTCACTAAATTTCCTATACAATTTTCCTAATTAAAAGACATATTACTTTCTATAATAGCACATGCATACAACACCCAGAAACACATAATAGTTTCTAATGGGAATGTAAAACATAATAAGAAGAAATATAAACAGCACACAAGCAGGAGGCAGACACCCAAAAGAAAATAAAAAGAAGAAAAAAAAAAAGGAATAACCAATTCAATCAAAGAACGAGTACACTGAACAAAGGAAGCAAACCTTCTTGTTCTCAACAGAGGAAATAAAATGAAATGAAACAAAACGTAAAGAATTGTGAACTATTTCATAAATTTTTGTATCTATGTCATTATGTCTCATGATGCACATACAAAAATTGCCAGCACATTTTGATATCAATTAAAAGCAAATATATGCAAAAAATCTAAAAAAAAAAGAAAAAGATTGAGACCCTTCAATAAGGGAAAAATAGAAATAGAAGAAAGGATTAAAGAAATAGAGAGGGATAGTAATAGACCACCGAGCCAAAAAAAAAAGCCACATAAGAAGCAAATTAAAAACTAACCTATTTCTTAATCGTAACCTTCAGTGCTATCATAACCTAAAATAATCCATTGTAGATAGACCCTTCAGTAAGGAAAAAATAAATACAGAATAAAGAATAAAAGAAACAGAGAGGGTTAGTAATAGACCACAGAGACCTAAAAAAGAAAAAAGAAAAAACCACATAAAAAGCAAATTAAAAGCTAACCTGTTTCTTAATCGCGGCCTTCACTGCTATCATTACTTGAAATAATCCATTGTGGATGTATAAAAATTAGTACATATCATTTTAACCAAATTAGACCTCTGATTTTAATGATTTTAAATTAATAAAAATATAGAAAGCCCTAAAAAAGATTGATCTTTTGCCCTTTTTTGCCAGAAGGAACCATATTTTGATATCTTTTTTACACTCAGATCAAAGACAAAGAAGATTAATTTGAACTAAGTTTGATAATAATATACCGATTTAGACAATTTCTGAGGAAAAATATTTCAACCTTGGAAGCTTTAGATCCAGATTCTAAGAAATAAGAAGTCGTCAGATCCAGATTCTAAGAAATAAGAAGTCGACATCAATGAAAAAATAAAAACAAGAAAGAAACATAAGTAAAGTAGGAAGAAGAAATAGATAATTACTGATGGTTAGGTAAAATCACAGCTAGAAATGCTTTTGTTAGATACATCCCAAAGGATTCCATCACTGGCTGCTTCTCTGACCATATTTTTCTGAGAGCAAAAGACGTGGAATAAGTTGAGGGTTTGAGAGAAGATTTTGGTAGAAATCACTTCAAGTTGTAGGTGTGATTTAGGGCTACAAAAAAAATTTTAGGGTGGAAAAAAGGAAGAAGGAACGTGTAGATGTTGATGAGTGATGTAATGGCTTTAGAGTGGAAAAAATGAAATGGATGAAGAAGCAGAAGTGTTTGGACTCTCAAGACTAAACTGATGGCAAACGCATGGGCACGCCTTGGGTTAAAAAAATTAAGGTTTTGGAAAAAAGGACAAACCGAAAATAGATGAGAAATTTTACAGGATGGGATGAGAGGAAGAATGGAAAAGAAAGAAGAGGAGAAGAAGTGGCGAATCTCTGGAGAGAAAACCCTACAATAATTCTATTGATCTCCAAACAACAATCTTCTTGTGACTGACAAGGACGAAGATGAAATTGAAAGAGGGAGTTCTCGAGAATGATGAAGCTGAGTATTCTGAGTATTGGTTGGGACTTTCAAAACGGCCGTTGACTTCAATGGTATCATCGGGGGACTTGAAAACGACATCTGTGTAGGTGGTTATTGTTGGTAGTTCTAGGTTTGGGGGATTTGAGGAGCGGCGGTCGAGGAAAAGGAAACTATCAAGTTTTCTGTTCTGTAAAAGAAGAGGTACAAAACTAAAAAGAAAATGAAGAAGGAAAGAGAGAATAGGAAGCAAAAGCGGTGGAGCAAACCCAAGTTGAAATAGTTTTTATTTTGGTGGCTTATTTGCGCCTTGCGCGAAGAATATAAGTGTAAATAAAAGGGGAAGACCCACATGCGCGACACGTGAGAGGACGACGAAGAATTGTGCAAAATCGAATTCGCACTTTATCTACCTATGTTGATAAACTACATTACAAAGTCATCAAACAATAATTATCTTATTTCATGAATGATAATCTATATTTTATTCAGAAAAGGGTTAGATTAGACGATAAAAAAGTACATACCCCATTCACAAAATTTTCAAAACATAAATTTTCGCTATCGTAAATCAACCTATTCCCATTCCCCAAATTTTCGCTATCTTCCTGTTCCCACTGTCCAAATTTGTGACCGATAAAACGTTGCAGTCCCTGCCTCTTTCCCCACCCATATCACACATCCAAACGTGGAACGTAGCAACGCCACGAAATACTTAACGTCCTGCTCTTTACTCCGACCACCCTAACTCTGGCTCCCGCCGATGACAGTTGCGGCAGCAGCTTCAGCTTTCTCAGCTCTGGGATTCTTCAACTCCGGTAAGGTCTTACTTTCGTTTTCCTTGTTGAATTACAGAGTTATTGAATTAACTCTCATTTCTTCCCTTTCAGGGGGGGTTGGAAGAATCCAGTCGAAAAAGTTAATCCCCCGGATTTCGGCGCGATTTTCGATTAAGCCTAGCAATTTTTCTGGTAAAAACGCGAGGGTTCAGTTTCGGACTTCTGCTTCTGGCGGAATTCAGAGTTATGATTCTGAAAATGAAGCTGAACCTCGGACTTATGCATGGCCTGATAAGAAGGTTTCCCTCTCTCATTTCCTTTTATTTTTGTTGTTTTTTTATGAGTTTCGGTATCAACCTTTAGTTGATTTTATTTTCATGTCAATGAATCATGATGCATAATTTGGTTTTGTTTGTTGGATTATTTATTTAATAATTACTTGTCTTGTAAAGTAAATTATTAGGAAAATTTGTTAAAATGGGCATCCTTGGAGCACTGCTTGCAGAAGATGGCACAATCTTTGACTATTTATTGTATTGGGTATTGGTTCTAACTTCAAAATAATTAGAACTTCCTATCCGGTAAAAAGTAAGTTTTGTGGAGAATTTGAATAAAAACCTTCCATAGTATTTAGCGAACATTTATTATCTTTAGCATTAGGGCTCCAAGTGCCCCCTCTGTACAGATTTTCTTAAATTATTGGGGTTCTACTGCAGCAATAATGAATGTTTGAATTTACTTTAGTTAAGGCATTGAGCTTTGGTTTGTTCTACTTTAAGTGTTTCGTCTCTTAGTTTGTTGTGAACCTGACCTCTAGTTGTATGTGAAGTGGAGTTAAGGGGTTTATGTCAAATAAAACCCATGAAGAAAGTAAGTGGACTTAAATTGCAATGTATTTTTTCAGTTGGAACGGTAGATAAATGCTTGTTGTACAATATAATTTTGACAATATCAAGGGCAATGGGATCTAGGCTAGGCAATGGGATCTAGGCTACTAATTACAAAAGTCAAGGTCAGCTGATTATGGTCTACTAAATGCAAAAGTCAAGGACAGCTGATTATGGGATCTGGTCTACTAAATGCAAAAGTCAAGGACAGCTGATTATGGGATCTAGTCTACTAATTACAAAAGTCAAGGGCAGCTGATTATGGTCTACTAATTGCACTAATCAAGGGCAGCTGATTATGGTCTACTATATTAGCTGTATATTAGCATATCTGTAATTAATATATTAGATAGGTACATATATTCTGACCAGAAGAGAAGGTATAGAGTTTTTCTATTTAAATGGAAAAGATGCACAAAATACGGCATTCAGTCTTTGATCTAGAAAACTTGTCATGGTATCAAAGCCAATTATTTGAATTTCTCCGCCTTTCCAAACTTTCTGAGTTGTTATTCTTCTTGGGTTGATTATTTTGATCAATCATTTGGTTTCAAGATATACTTTTGGGTCAATCATATTGTGGTTGGCAGCCTTTCTTGTAATTCAGATCTTTGTTTTTTTTTGAAAGAATGTCTATGGAAAACTCTTTGGGAAAAACTCTGTACCTTCTCTTCTGGTCAGAATATATCTACCTATCTAATATATTAATTATAGATATGCTAATATACAGCTAATATAGTAGACCATAATCAGCTGCCCTTGATTAGTGCAATTAGTAGACCATAATCAGCTGCCCTTGACTTTTGTAATTAGTAGACCATAATCAGCTGTCCTTGACTTTTGCATTTAGTAGACACGCTGACCTTGATTTTTGTAATTAGTAGACTAGATCCCATTGCCCTTGATATACTAAATGCATAGGTGTCTACTAAATGCAAAAATCAAGGACAGCTGATTATGGGATCTAGTCTACTAATTACAAAAGTCAAGGGCAGCTGATTATGGTCTACTAATTGCACTAATCAAGGGCAGCTGATTATGGTCTACTATATTAGTTGTATATTAGCATATCTGTAATTAATATATTAGATAGGTAGATATATTCTGACCAGAAAAGAAGGTACACAGTTTTTCTATTTAAATGGAAAAGATGCACAAAAGACGGCATTCAGTCTTTGATCTAGAAAACTTGTCAGACAAGACCTTGATGCAGATAATAATTTGGAGACCCAAATAAAATGAACAAATGTTTTAACGGCCCAAATATAATTTGCAAATATTTATTAGATCTTGGTAGCTTAATAAGCTTATTTGGCCTTTACATAAGTTTTGTAATATTTTGGATTGGAAAATGTTGAAGAAAATGTTTTAACTAGTAGAAGCTTGGCAAGTTTGATAAATAGAGAATTAAACTGCAAATTTCTTGGTGACTTAATCATACTTCCTATGAAGAACCTATTGAAACTGAAAATATGGCATTTTTTATTTGGTTGCTGATATTTATAGAAGCTCCAAGAACTCAGTATGTTGGAGTTTTTATCCTTATTGCATAACTTTTGTGAGAAGTATACTCTTTTGCTGCAAAATGTAATTTTCCAAGAAGTTGGTCATGCTTGTAGTTCTTGTCTTTGAGTAATTGGTGTAACCTATAAGGCATGAAGTTGTATTCAATTTTCCTTGCAAGGGAAAAAAGGAAAGGTTTGTTAGTGATGCAGATGCGCATTTTTTATCTTGGTTAAAATGGTATATTAGAGATTTGATGTGCATATGTTTACTTGCTATTCGTTTTTCTGAACAATTGGCATGCTGAATGTGTTAGGTCCTCTCTGTTTCATAAAATCAGTTCATTTGATATATAATAGATGGGATTAAATTGAAAATACATCTTTTTGGTTGCAGATAATAATTGTTTTGGCAGTAGGTAGATTACATGTTAAATTTGTAGTAAAACAGTTTATTATGCTTGCAGCGACCTAGAATCTGTATATTAGGAGGTGGATTTGGAGGACTTTACACTGCTTTAAGATTAGCATCACTGGTTTGGCCGGATGAAAAGAAACCCCAGGTAAGTTGTAGACAGTTCTGATAAGCCTCATTTCTCAGTGCAAACTGTTGCTTATTTGACCTTTGGCATATATTACGGGGGCCGAATTATTGTTTTCTCAAGTAGGCTCTGACCTGAAAGCTGGATATTCTCATTTTCCTGTCATGACTCTGTTTTAGCTATATATTAAATCCGCGTGTTTATTGGCTGAATCCTTGAGGAGCCAGTGGAAAACTTACTGATAGTTTTATACAACCATGTTTCTCACAGTCCCTTCTACCATGGGTAAGAACTACATGTTTGTCTTGTACATATGCTATTGCTAACCAACAATCTCACCATGACCACATGAAGCTACACTGTGTATGTCTGTCAGTATATTTCTATCAATCAATACTCCAAGCTGATTCTCTCTCTCTCTCTCTCTCACACACACACACACACAGTAAAAATTATTCTCTCCATTGTTCATAGCCTTCACTTGTAAGAGAAACAAAACTTGAAGGAACAGCATAATGCCTGATAACATTCTTGTGGCCGTGATCATTTATTGTATGTGTTTCTTTTATTTTTTGTTCTTTATTTTTGTGGGGGAGTGGGTTTGAAAATCCTGACAAGTTTCAGATGTTTACTTACTGTGGAAAACTTGAAATTATAGGTGGTTCTTGTTGACCAATGTGAGCATTTTGTTTTTAAGCCAATGTTATATGAGCTACTCTCTGGAGGTACATTATTTATTTTATCTTTTGTCTATCTTTATGGCAATCTTTTTTTTTTCTGGTTTAACTTTTCTATTTTCTACAAGAATGCTTAAGAGTAAAAAATCTTATGTTTATACAGAAGTGGATCCTTGGGAAATAGCTCCACGTTTTACAGACTTGCTTGCAAATACCGGTGTGCAATTTTTCAAAGACAGGGTTAAACGCTTCTGTCCATCTGACGCCCTAGGAATGAATCCGCCCACTGTCTCTGGTGCAGGTGGAACTGTCCATCTTGAAAGCGGTCTCCTAATCGAATACGACTGGTATACTTTTGTACAAGTGTATTTAAGATTTGCATTGCTTCTTGATGGATGCTTAATTCAGTTGCCAATAGAAGTACATATTCATGAAGTGGGTGCCAGAGAAGGGAAACAAATGTGCTATATAAATTGATTTTTATGTGAAATTATTTCCAATTGTTCTTTGGAATATCTGATTGAAGCATTTTGAAGTAGATTTAAACTCATTGAAAATTGAAACAAGTCAGTGAAAAGCTGTTTAATTCAAATAGCTGGTTTTCTTTCTTAATTCTTCCTTCTCTTTTTCTATGCATGTATCATTTGACTGTTTTACGTGTGTGAGTTTACCTATTGGTTATTGATTAATGTATAATTTGTTAGTGAACTTGCATATACAGAAGCAAGAAGCTTTAATTGTCTTTCAGATAATTGAGTTTCAGAAGGTAATTTAAAACCTTTAAAATAAGATAAGATGCTCTTGGCCAGATGAAGCAACAGTGACTCTCCTCTCTCTTCATTTCTTTTTGTAATACTTCAGCCACAGCATTTTTGTTCATTTTAAGTCTTTTTTTAAGCAAGACTTCTTCAATACATTGAAAATGGAACTGTCTAAAACTCTTTTTTTTTTACCCAATTATGTTCATGGATTTTAATTTCATTATTTTCTGATTTGCACCAAAAATTGTAAGATCCGCACAAATGGATTAACAATATCAATGGAAACTACAAAGCATTTGTCAGAAACAAGCTTGTATTCCAGTCACTTGTTTTCTCTTTTTATCATGCTTACCTTTCAGTAGTTTAATTTATTATGTCTATGCTCACTGTAACTCTCAGTGATCTTATCCAAGCTTCTTCATATTCTATTTAGTGGACATATAGATAAACATTAGATGACCTTAATGGGATTTTTCTTCTTTTTTTTTTCCACTGCAGATTTTATTTATGTTTCGATACATTTGAATTTCCTATTGTGGAAAGTGCTTTTTCTGAATTTTTAGTAATTTTTCTCTTTGTTATCAGGCAATATCTGTCCTGAATTTTCAACCAATAAACACACTTATTGGTTCTTGCTAACAACCAATAAACACACTTAGTAATTTTGTTTTTCAACCAATAAACACACTTATTGGTTCTTGCTAACAACCAAAGTCTCTTTCTTTTTGAGTAAAATATTTTATCTATGTTTATATGTTCCTGGCAGAGGTAGCGGTGTGGATGAATGAATTGGACTGTACTAAATTGTTTGTTTTTTTGTGCTTGGGCAGCCAGGTTGGTACTTGCACTAGGTGCTCAGGCAAAGCTTGAATCTGTGCCTGGTGCTGCAGAGTATGCATTGCCATTTTCTACTCTTGAAGATGCTCGCGTTAGTATATGTACTACTGGGCATTATTTATTCAGTAATTACTTCAAACAGTAATGCAGCATGTAAATTACAATAATTGGTATTGTCTTGGTCTTCTTGAAATTCAGATGGTTGATGAAAAACTTAGAGCATTAGAGCGCCAGAACTTTGGTAAGGACTCTCAAATACGTGTGGCTGTTGTGGGATGTGGTTACTCTGGAGTTGAGCTGGCTGCCACTGTATCTGAAAGACTGCAAGATAAGGGTATCGTGGAAGCAATTAATGTGGAAAATACAGTTTTGTCTAATGCTCCGGTTGGCAATAGAGAAGCAGCACTTAAGGTGTGCAAATTTTCTAATTAATTCTGAAAAAAGTGTTTCTGCTCTGAGGTATATAGTACTTGTTAAATTCCATTTTATGCACAGACTAGTTAACTGAAACATGTATGTTCCCTCCCTCATCTGGTTTCATTAGAATGATTATCACATCAGCTTCTTTTGTGATAAAGTAATGTTCAAGTAATTTTCAGATATGGCATGACACTAGGTCTAGTTCCGAACAATCTGAAGGGCTATGGGCTTCACCATGTTTGTCCTCTCGTCAGTGATTGATTGTGGCAGCTGTGTCTAGGTTTAGTAGTAATAAATATATTGATTACAATAGTAGCTGTCACTGGAGCATAGATGGCCTATGATACTAATTTTGAATGCACCCCAGATTATACGTTCTACTTGTATTTAGTTTCTTAGGCAAACAACATATTAAGCCCTGTGCAACAATCCTGGATGTAGACATGACGTTTAGTAACAATCCTGCATATCCGATGCACAAGTGTGTACTTTTTCTGAGAGAATTGCCTTGCATGGGTAATGCTCTCTTTGGGTGGGTGGTACTTTAAGAATATATTTGGGTGATGCTCTTTTAGAGTGGGTGGGACTTTAAGAACCTATTTGGGCTTCAATGTTTAACCATAAGAACAAGCAAGCTGCAGGTAGGTCATATGAAAGTTGATTAATGTTCTGAGAGAAAACATGGCTGAGAGTACAGTAGATTAAGGTCCAAATATTCAGGTAGAGTATTTAAGTGGAGTGATCAAACAGGGTTGTATTATTCCTTTTAATATATGAAGGTATATCAAGTTTAAGTTGTTGGAAGTGTCCTCGTCTACAATAGACACCAACATATGAGCATTTATATATGTATGTCTTGACGTAAAGTCATATGTACAAGCTGATACAATTTAGTATGAAAACCAGATAATGACGATTGAAGAACCTCTAGAATCAGATAGAAAGAGATGGAATGTTAAACATCTCATCCTTGTAGTACTTTCTGTTATCACTCCCAAATCCCTTCAGTGGCATGCTGAGATTATAATTAATACAAGAACTAGTTAAAAGAGATCCATATACGCTTCTGGTTTCAAAGATAGAGGAATCACAATTCATGATAATCACCTAATGAGTGTAGTTTCAATTATATTTTGTCACACCTGAATCTTGGCCGTTCAGTATATAACTTACCTGATTAGATATTTTTTTTTATTATTTTTTTTGGGTAAGTAAGATTATATTAATTGCCAAGGCAGTGTTACAGAATAAAAGGGGCATACCCCAGGCTCCAACAATAATCCAATAAAACACAAGTCTATCATGCAGTCAAGTCATGATTCAAAATGCAAGATATTTTGAACTCTTTCTAAGAAGAATATGAACTTGCTGTTGCATTAAAGCATCCTAGCCCTCTGTCATGCAGTCAAGTCATGATTTGAGCTTTTCAGTTTGTGAAAATACAGACTGGTTGTGAGAGTTTAACCTCTCAAGAAGATATTTTAGCACAAGACTAGATTTATAGTCTTGTTACCAGGTTCATAGGTTTTCTCTTTTTTCCTAATATTTCTACCGATGGTGTATGCCAGTTCTTAGTCTGAATTATTTTGTCTATACACCATAGCTGATTCTTTCTGGCTAAGAATACTATTTTTTAATAGTCTTTACGTGGTTCGTTATATTTTTTCTTAGTTGCCAAACTTGGTGACATCATGTAACTTGTTATTCATTCATTAAATATTTATGTTGCAGGTTCTCTCATCCAGAAAAGTTAAACTTTTACTGGGATATTTTGTCCGTTGTATTACAGAAGTAGACAAGTCTGGAATTCATGATAAGGAAACAGCTAAAAGTCATAGAAACCTAATACTAGAGCTGCAGCCAGCTGAAAGGGGTGTACAAAGTCAAATGTTGGAAGCTGATCTGGTTTTGTGGACTGTTGGTACAAAGTCTTTACTTCCTCTGCTAGAACCCTCTGACAAGCCACATGAAATTCCTCTTAACGCCAGGGGACAAGCTGAAACAGATGAAACTCTTAGGGTTAAGGGTCACCCACGTATATTTGCTGTTGGTGACTCATCTGCTTTTAGAGATAGCAGTGGGAAGTTGCTTCCGGCCAGTGCACAGGTACGGTGGTGATTGTTTCTTTTTCTTCTTCAATGATTGGAATAAAGGAACAAAAGCTACTGTTTCAGCTAATAAGTACTACTCATGTATCATCTCATTTACATTTTCTAATCTTTCTGAAATTAGAGTCTAAGTTTTCAACCATAGATTCTGGTGAAACAAGTTGTATTTGTTTTGAAGCGATATTTCCTTTATATGATTAAATTCTAAGTTTCTCGAGCATATTTCTCATTTCTGTGTGGAATATTGTGCAACCATCATAAAGTCTTGTCAGTACCAAAGCTAGGATTCTGCCAAAAGTGTCCAAAATTATTTTTGAGCCTGTAAATAGGATATCAACTTGTGATTCCAAATAAAAGATACGCTTGTAAATATGCTTTCTACTTGTGATTCCAAATAAAAGATACTAACTCCTATACCCTTGTAAGAGAGCTTAGATTTGCATGCTTAAAACCAATTATGCAGTCCAACAACCAAACGTTATAATTTAACTTGGTTTGAGGGTTTTTTAAGGCCACAATTGTTTGGTAGTTTATTCCCACCTCTCTGTTCTACATTCCTTTCTTGCTCTTTGGATGTGAGCTGCTCACTTTTTGGCTAATTTCTTCTCCATCATCCTGAAAAATGATTCAAAGTGAATTTGTTAGTATTTTCATCCTGGATGGTATGACAGTTGCATAATATATTTCTCCATATCTTGTCCATATGACCTACTTGATAAAAATATGTATATGCACCATTGTCATATTGTATTCAAATCTAATGTTCATTATTGCAACATCTTTTTTAGGCTGTTATTGTGACATGTCAATCTCAAATAGCTTACCTAGTAGCCGATCAGTTTCCTTGATTACTAGCAGGAAAAATTATGAACATTTATATTGTAGGGTAAAAATAGCAAAAAATTATGTTTATAATAGATTCCCACGCTTGTTATTATCTATACGTGCTATCAATCTCAGGTGGCATTCCAGCAAGCTGATTTTGCTGGTTGGAATCTATGGGCTGCAATCAATGACAGACCTCTGCTGCCGTTCAGGTTAAGATGTGAAGTTTCTAGATATGGATGCTTTGTCATACTATGGCGTGACCATGTTTTCATCTTTTCATAGTCTCTTTGAAATTATACATGTTGCTGCGACAACTCAGGCTTGAATCTAAAGGGGCTTATCCTCTGCTTGCAGAGGTAAAGCTGTGTATGCCTGACCTTTATGATGCCATGCAATGGTGGATGGCTTATGGACTTGTTTTCCCTTGATTTTCTATATGACTAAAGAACATAAGTTGACTACCAAGGTGTGCAATTGATGATAGAATACTGTGGTTATCACTCATGATAAGAATTCTAACAATCATAACGCCCAAAAATTCTAAAATGGATAAATATCTAAGTTGATAGAGAAAGTAATCATTGAGCCCATCTTGCATCAGAGGCTATCAATGCAGTGATACTGGAAACCATCAGTACCATGATTATGGGGTTCAGAATACCAATTATTGCCTGCTGGTAGAAGATGCTGTGTATGCAATCTAGTCAATTTTGACAATTCTGACAGCTTTAAGTGCTTGAGACATGCACGTAATTTCTTTTTGTTTTCCCTATATCAGAAAGTTAAGTTACACAGACAGCATCTTTCTTCCTGTAGTCGTGGCCTGCAGTATCTTAAGTTGCTGAAGCTTGATTGCTATTCTTTCTCTAATAATACTGATTAGAGTTCACATTACAGGTTTCAGAATTTAGGTGAGATGATGACTCTTGGGAGATATGATGGTGCTATTTCACCAAGCTTTATTGAGGGCCTAACGCTTGAAGGCCCTATTGGTCATACTGGTATGTCTAGTCCTTCGTTACCTTGAATGTTTTTGGCTCTCTACTCTTTCTATGATTTAGCTATGTTGTTTCACTGATATTGCAGCAAGAAAATTGGCATACTTAATAAGATTACCAACTGATGAGCACCGTGTAAAAGTGGGGTTTAGTTGGTTGGCAAAGGCAGCCGTTGAGTCTGTTGCATTTTTGCAAGACAACCTCACAAAAGTAGTTTCAGGTTCATAGACTTGTGTCTCTCTCTCTCTCTCTCTCTCTCTCTGATATCTGTTATTTAAGTTTTTGAACATTTATTGTAACATATGTAGCAAAAAGAAAGAGATTATCATGAAATAATGGGACAAATATCAAGCTCTGATTTTAAGCATTTTAGAAATTTATTTCTTTACCCCTTTTCTCAATGTTTTAATACTCGGACCGTTAATTGAACTGGTGAAGTTATTGGGTCGAGGTTCAATCGGTCGGATCGGTTCAATTCCGGTTCAATAATTATCTATATATATACACACACACACCTGTGCTAAGGCTAAGATACTCCACAAATATCACATGATAAAAAGTTAAATATTTCCACACACACAAATTTTTAGAACTATAAATTTAACCAAATAAATTCATCTCAATTATACCTATCATTATAAAAATTTTAGACCCTTCACAAACCATCTAACATGCAATAATTTTCTGCTATAGAATATATAGATCACTCAAATATTGCATATAAGAAAATTCTTAATTACTAACTTGGTGCGCAATGCTTCTAATCTCCACTCTTGTTTGTGTGTGTCCACCACATATTATGGACTTAAAAATGTTCACCAAACCAAAAAAACTGGTTTAGCGGTTTTGTGCATTTGCGTGGTGATATTCATGATATATCAATTGTAGGATGCACAAGTAATTGGTTCATTGAAGACTTTAATTTAATTTAACATAGTTGTTGTAGGAGTTGACAAATTTAGATCTATACTAGAATTGTACTCCATCAATTTATACCAAATATTTGTGTGAATTATATAATTGGATACCAACTTTTTTTTTTCAACACAGGAAATATTTCAATTTTGACAGTCTAATTTTCCTGTGCCTGTGCACTCCGCTCAAGGGGCAATTGGATACCAACTTGTTTATGCCCTTTTGTTGCTGGCAGGCCCTAGCGCCAAGACCAAGGCATGTCTCTGTCAGGTTGGATCATTTGCTATTATACACCACCAGGCCACCCAAATGATAAAACTTTAAAAAAAAGAAAAAAAGAAAAAAATAAAGAATCAACAAACAGGTAGAGCTGAGAGAAGGTCGTCTACCAAATCAAAACGCTACACTGTTGCAAAGCCAATTCCGATTCTGCAAGAAACAAAGTGGAAAAACGTTTGTTTGCTTTTGATGCCAAAATTCAAAGAGAGAGTTTTGGTACTAGAGAGTGGCAAAAGTGACATGCAGAATAAAAAAAAAAACCTCTAAACAAAGGATTCAAAAGTCTCAGAAAGAAAACGTCACCAGCAAGGGAGCTAATTAGAATCTAATTAATAGCAAGGTTAAACAATTGTAAGTTATATAATCATATTATTACAACGTTTAATAAAATGCATCCCTCTCAAGCAATTTATCAAACAACTGGCAAGCCAACTTGAAACACTCATATTTCACTAAATAAATGTAATGCTTTTGGCCAGAGACCCAACAAAGGCATCATCAATTACTGAAGTTCTACAAGAAATAGAGTAAAATTGAATTTTTTTCTCTGAAGTTTATATAACAGCAGATATATTTTAAAATCAACTCAAAATATTTAATTGAACCCATAATTCTAAGTTAAATAGGAAAAATACAGACCATAAAAAGCATATATACATCAAGTAACCAACTAAGAGCAAAAAAAAAAGGAAAGAAAAGGTAAACTAACCTGGTAAATTGGTAATAGCTTGAAATTTTAGATTCTAACTATGCCGTGCGCTTCAACTTTTGTAAGAACAACTGGTGCTTCAACTTTTGAAATGGAAACAAAGAAAATTGAAGTCTTTGGAGATTGAAGAAGAGAATTGAAATTGGGACTTTTGTCTTGAGAGTTGACCAAAAGAAGGAAACCAGAGAGAGCCAGAGAGGCTGCGATAGCAGTATTTGCTATTTGGAGAGAAAACTCTTTGGTTTAGGGTTGGTACTTAGCAGTTGATCGAAATAAGGAAGTCAAATGTTTTAAAAATAAAAAACCGCGGTTCATAGTTTTATACAATTTGAACGGTTTGAACGGTTTTGACCGGTTCTTATGTCAGGTCAAACTAAGATATGAATCGGACCGAATCTATGGCCGGATCGTGATTTGACCGGTCAAACCGGCCGATCAGGTGCGGTTTTTAAAACATTGCCTTTTCCCCTGTCTTTCGTTTGTGAATTCTTAATCAGCAGTCCTTGTACATTCACTGAATATGCTATCAAATAGGTTGAGCTCATGGTTCAAAAAATTGGGTTTTGCTTTGTAAAATTGAGTATGAGGTGTGAAGCAATTCAATTGAAAAATTCTTCCATCCGTTGGCAGTTTATCATTCCTTAAGCTCGATTCCATAGTTTGTTCATTTGATAACATATTCGGGAAATTGACAAATTTGTTGTGTGATGGTTAATTGTAGAAATACATAGGAGTTTGACATCCAAACTCAAACGGTTAGTGGTAACATGTTTCAAAGTTGTAGCTTATACTTCAGAAAACGAAAAGAGGGGGGGGGGGGGGGGAATGGTTCATGGTGATGGCTAATCTTATGTAGCAAGTTTGATCGAAAATACCTGAAAATTTTTTATATATCTTAATTATTATGGGTCATTTTTAATTAATTTTAAACGAAAGATATTTCGTTTACTTTCAAAAAAACAAAAAAGAAGCATATTTCACGTTTATTTTTCTTTAGAAAAAATTTGAAGTTGGCAGCTTAGTAGCATAAAAATTCAAACTCTAGAAGTTGATATCAAGGGACTTCAAAATTTAATTCGCAGTCACAACTTAAAAAGCTGTGTTTTATTTATCTTGTTTAAAAGATAAAACTATATTTTCAAGTTAAGCAACTTTCAAGAAACAATATGTGTTAGGGATACTGTACAAAGCAACACATTATCCAAAAAAAAAGAAGTAAATTTCAAGTATTGTTTTGGCTTGTTTGTGAAATTCTGCGTATCATTGAAATTATAACCACTTTCCAATAAACAAGCATTTGCAGCCCAATTAAGCAATGGATGCTAGCAATCGTTTGAGGTTTAGTTATGGAATGGGCTTCCTTGTTTGACCCTCCATCCAGTCAGAAAAACAAACTATGGACAAAATTAAGTCAAATTAATATGAAATAGAACAGAGCATCTGATGAAGCTCACACTCAACATGGTATGCAATGGAGCATTTTTATGATGTATTATAGTTAAAAAAATTTATTGCCAGCAAAAGTTCACTTTTACCTTAGAAGTTTTATTGCAATGTTACTTTAAGGGTAATTACAGCATATCTACTAATACCAACTTCTTGGGGCTTATTTTGTAGCAAAATGATATGAATTAGTGGTGAAAATACTAATTCAGAAAGTTCTATAATAGTACTTAGTCCTAGCGTTCAACATTCCTTGGTAAGGAGAAATAGAGTCATTTTCTTTTATTGTATTTGACAACGTGATACACTTCATTGCGAGTTAAACACAAAATTGGAATGAAGTTATATCATTTTAAAAGTAAATTTTATTTTTCAACTAAATTTAACAAGATAAGGCAATCTACTTACAAAATACGAATCATGCTACATAACGATGCCCTCTTTAGTTGCGTTAAGCAACAATTGAGTGTTTCATGATTCTAATCACGATAGTTTCATGCAAATTCAAGGTGGATATTCCACCATTTCAAATTTGAATCGTGGAGATTGTATTTTGGACTATCCACAAAAGTTGGCAAGCCCGTTACATGAACAATGCCTATAGACATATGAGTGTGTTAGTATCTGTAGTTGTTCTCTCTCTCTCTAGGTAGAATAAAAGTTTGAGTGAGTTCGATTTCGATCACCACTCGAAATCTATAGTTCAATTGGTGATTTTGTTATATGTGATTGGTTTAATCAACGCTTAATAGAGCGATTTTCACCAAGAATACAAAAGAAACAATTTCATTCCTTTTATTCCCACGTCCATGTTTCAAGTCAATTGATGGATAATTTGTATAACAAAGAGCGAATTACACTATACAGCACCATCTTTACTTAAATGTCTTGTAATCGGTAGCTCAATTGGTGATTCAATTAGATGTGATTAGTTCGATCAATACTTACTATCACAATTTCACCAGGATTACACGAGTAATAATCTCATTGCTTTTCACTTTAATCCTCATTTCAAGTCAATTGATGAACAATTCATGTTACAAATTGCGAATTATCCTATACATTACCTTTCATTACTTAAACATTTGTAATCTGTAGCTCAATCAATGATTCTGTTATATGTGATCGATTTGATCAATGGTTACTGTTGCCGTTTCACCACGAGAAATAATTTCATTCCAATTGTTTTCGCACCCTCGTTTCAAGTCAATCAATGAATAATTTGTATTACAAATAGTGAATTACTGGCCCTCAATACCTTTCATTACTTAAACGTCTCATAATCCGACAAGGATGCCAATTGAAGCTAATGGCATTGTTTGTTAATTTCAATTCAAATCTGCTTCACAATATACTTCATATACACACACATATATATATATGCACATTTATACACTCACACACATTTATATTTGCATATATATCTTTTCATTCACAACTTGTATTCTCATTGTAATTACAACTTCCACTTCAATTATGACCACACAATAACATTCACTACTACACACGTCATATTGTTACCCCGCAATATGTAACTAACAATACACACATCCCACATCACACGTGTATCTATTATTTATGTATATATAATCGCCCAAACACTTCGTTTCTTGTTTCTTCTATGCATGTCCTGCTAACTTTGACTACTTCGTTTCTTCGGTTTACTTAAAATTTTCTTCTCTTGCACTATTATCCAAGATAATTCTAAATCATCATTAAGCAAGGTAATTCTAGATCCTAATGTCCGTTTGTTTTATGAGCTTATCTTATATTGATTAACATCTTTCTATATATAAAGCACGAGGCATGACCTTTGGGGTTACTTTTTTTTTTTATTCTTTTTATATCAATTTTACCCTCATGTAAGCAACGATTTACACGTAATTACCACAAACAAAAATTTGGCAATTATTAAATTTCAAAAACTTTCAACAACTTCTGCTATTTTAATAACTTCCAACGACTTCTACTATTTTAATTTTCCACATCTTCTTCTTCTTCTTTTTTTTAAAGATTAGACTCCTAATTACTACTACTCTTTCATTATAAAGAAAACTATTTGTCTAGTGTGCACACCCATCGATGTGCTTTTTCCACTAGTTGTATTTTTCTCGAAAACCGATAGAAACACACACACCAGTTAGATTAGAAACACTCAGGAGTCATCGCCAAATTGAGTCAAAAATTAATCTAAGGGGGACCTACTAGGAAACCCTGTTCAGCCAATTGATGACAGAACAAGGCCCCAATGGACCTTAAACCCAGGTTGAAGAACCCACAATCTTTCGATGTGGGACGGAAGCCCCATCCCCCCTCCCCCCCCCCCACGAGCGCACCCTCACCAAATAAATGGTTTGCTTTTTCTCGGAAACCGATAGAAACACACACACCCAGTTAGATTAGAAACACTCAGGAGTCATTGCCACTAGTTGTATACATTGCCATTTTACAGCATAATTGACCATTCTTTTTCTTCCTGGCTAGCCCTCCTGTTATGCTGTTACTACCTTTTTTTTTCCCGGCCATTTCATTCGTTTCAGCCACATTCTGCTTCATTTTTCACCATCAACATTTTCTGCTACATGACGGGCAACAAAAACACATTATGTATAAGAATCAGAAAAGAAGAACAAACAAAAAGACAAGTGAAACCACCATTGCATAAATTTCACACGCTGGATAAATGAATCCACAACATGCAATGCACTCCAGGTAGAACAAATTAAATGAACTAAAATGATTTTCTTGCTATGAATTTAGTATCATGTTATGTGGAACACTTTCCTTTTCAGCATTTTAAAAGGACTAATGAGGAATCCTCACATTTGTGAGGTTTGTTTCAATGGCTCAATTCTCTACCCATGCTGTCACGCATCTAAGTAGAATAAGAGAGAAAAAACCTACCCCAAAACCATTTCGAGCTTCTGCATTAGGAACTACCTATGATGCCGTAACCACCAAAATGTGCAGGGCAAGGTAGTCTCCTGACAGGTAATGGACAGCCCTTTCACCACCAAACTCATGAAAGCAAACAGAGATGATACAAACTGCGTTACACTCCAATTTTATCAAACAAATTAACTCTCATAGGTCAAATAATTTGCGGCTTCATTTCCATAGGGATCTTTCTTCAGTGGAGCACAAACAACACAGGCCTCATAAACTTATCTGCATGCTTCTGATTCCCATTGCTAAGATTACTGCCATATTTAGGAGTCAAGAATGTCAATGGATAAAAGGGGATGTAAACTTTGACTAGCTCTTTCAACATGGGTTTGAAATTTACAAGAAGAAAAGGCGCCGATCATTCCTCCTGCCTCAGGAACAAGGAAGAAATTATATTGTAAACAAGGATAACCATTTTTTTCTTTTAAAGGATAACTTAACAACCAATCCAAGAATATAACAATGGAACCATTAAACAAGCAAACAATTAGAGTCTGTCCTGAGGCCGTTCTCCAATAACAATGCAATGAATGGGGTAAGGCAATGTATATGTAGAACCACAGTTGCAAACCAGCTGCACAACAGATAAAACAAACACGAACTTATTTGAGCATCAAAATATTGCTAAGCTAAGAAAATAAAGGTTGTTAGTTCCACAATTTAACAACCAACAAGGTGGAAAGCCAGAATTGTCCCAATTGAAAAGTTCAACAGATTCCTAATAATGGAGAAGTAACTAGCATGGATATGCCAAGACTATGGCAAGGTAAGAGTCCATGAATAACATTTCAAGATATGTTAACCAAAAGTGACTCACTTTTTCTTACTGGTGGAGAACTTCTGAGAATGGACCAGGATTAACTAATGAAAATGCACAAAAGCTCCTTACTCGCAGCAGACAATTGGCAGATATTTGGAAGCCCTTGAACTTTAACTTGTGCTCAGATCTCCAGTACGATCTATTTGTTAAAATTTCAGAACTAGAAGATAGAGGATGAAGAGACATCGTAAGGTTCTAGAAGATCAGCATATAAATATATACTATCACATTACTAACATCAATTTTGAAGCTAATGAAATAATCAAATAAATTTGGAAATAGTAGATTCAACTTATTAAAAAGCTAAATACCATAATGAAAAGCTGTTAATGCAAACGAAACAAAGGATCTAAATGGCTTTCTGTAACCAGCTAGAGAGGAAAATTCATTAAATTTTGGAAGATTTTCCTGGATGTGCTACCTAGGGTGCACATAAAAATTCATTACAAAATTCAGTACCTATTGCTCAGGATTTTAACATAGTTGCATAAAGACTTAATAGTTGACACTCAGGATGAACGCAAAGGGTATGCTTAACAAATGCAAGTTGGAAAGGAAGTGGTGTTCTCTCCCCTTTTAAGTTTCCCTACTATGGTGTTCTTTATCCACTGTGGACTAATGAGTAGTTGAATATGTGCAATTTGGTTATCTTGAGAAGAGGATTTATTTATTTTCGGATTCCTATCATTTATGCATGTTTCACAATGAACCATTTCATCCTTGCAAACTTATTTGGTTTACAGAAGATTCTTGACATTATTTTCAAGAGAAAGATGCCCTTTTTGTTTCTTCCACTGATATGCTTGTAAATGTCTTATATCTGGCATTTAGATACTAAAGCTTTTTGGAATCAGAAGGTTCAGGAACTTTTTCAAAACAACAATTTGCTTCACTTATTAATTTTGTATAACCAAAGGAGACATAAATCATAGTTCCTTTCTCTGTTTCAAAAGGAAACACGAAACAAGAATGGTAAAAAAGGTCACAAGAGATTGGGTCCTCTGCTTGCTTTCTATCTCCAATATTAGCATGTGTTCTCCTCAGTCAACCTATACAGAAGAAACTAATTTGCACTGCAGAATTTGATTTCTATAGAACCTTTCTCTGTAAGACACAGTAAAACTACTATATATAGAGCTTACTTTCACAACTTTTGAATATTAAAGAAAAGATTATTGAACTTACAACATGAAAAGTTACATTATCACCAAACCATGAAGATGAATAAAGATTAAGGTATACGAATCAACTGGTGAAATCAGCTAACACAAGATGTGCAAGAAGTTTCTCCATCTCAATCTACAAGTGAAAGAGGACAGTAATCATTAACCAAAACAAAACTCACATGTACATCTACCAGCACCAAGAATTGGCATATTCATTTACCTCGGTGTTATGCAGATCATTATATTCTGGGTAGAGAAGGATCTGTAGGATCATAAGCACCATAATATGTGAAAGTTAATAAATTAAATAATAGCTTCTACAGAGATTGGGGAACTTAGGCTGCTTTCTTATAAAGGCGGTAAGCATTCCAATGGTGCAGATGCCCAACGTGTTATCAGAAGAAACACCTTGTCCAAGCAAACCATTAATTTCCTAGCAGATAAAGGATTCCGTGATACAAGAGCGGTGCTCATGTTAATAAGGAGTACAGCTCCCAAACTTTTCTCAACTTCACTCGTAGGGACAACAATGGTGTCCATCAGCTTCGCAGAAGGTCCATCTACTTCATCCATGATGTTGCCTTAACCAACTTTTAGAGTTTACGGAGATGGAATTAAGTAAATAAAAAAGATACCTATTGTAATCACAATATAATATTATTAAAACAAAAAGGTATAAGACATCAAATCTCAATCTACACCAACTTGCAGAAGAACGAAACCTTAACAATATCCTGACCCTGACCAGAATACATAGCAAGTTGCAAAAGTTCAATAGGCACAAACAATTAAATATCTGCACATACACCATGACAAATTATCAAAGGTCCCTCATACACTAAATGCCTGCTGAAACCGGGAATTCCAAGGATGGTTGGACAAGGTGATAAACATTGTATAGAAGGTTACAGCCAAATAATCAGCGGCAGACAATGTCACCAAGACTGAGTCAGATAACAGCAGAGGCATCCTATGTTCAATTTGTGAAGCTTTAGCATGAAGGATGCAGCTAGACAATCTTCCAAAGTGGCCATGAAAATTAGTTTCAGATATCAAGATATCATTATTTTCTCATAACATAAAGAAATAGAATTTCTATAAATAAAGCATAAGCATCAAGATAAAATATGCTTTATCACATACCAACATGCAGACACAGCACACCAGAAAAAGTCAGAAACGCCCTATAGCACCAAAATGTTACCAAAAAGAGAAGATAAATACCCAATCAACGAATACAGGCTTCAAATAATTGCATTAGTCAGATGTCACTTAAAGGTGAAAATAGTCTAAAAAACCAAAACCATCACTTCAAGCAACCTACCAGGGGACTTAGCTAATTCGACTAACCTTCAGTTCTAGCTTGTTTATCAAATTCGTACATGCTCCAAAGTTTCTATCCCACCAAAAACTCACCCCATAGGACACTCGCACACCACAGGTAAATTATGACACAACTAAGCAGCAGGTTAAAGAACATTGGTCATTCAGATTAGTCAGAAGTAGCAGTAGGCTGCACTTATTGCCCCACACTTCAAAGGGGAAAAAAAGTGTGCATATCTCTTATGGGATGTAAAGCCACCTCTTTGACAGAGGATCTACACCACAGTCTCATACTTTTACATTGCAATACTTCAAATAATAAGTCAGAAAGATATTAATGTGGATAAAGTACCAGGACAAACCACAAAGCTATGCATCATATTCACAAACTTTTCAAAATTTGACTGCATCTCCTCCTGCCACAAAGTATCTATAGAGAATAAAAATCTAGTGCGATGTCTGCAGCAACACTATCTGATGTTGATTTGAAAATAAGTAAAATAAATGTAGATAAAGCATCTTGACAAACCTACAGAATAAAATTAAAATGAAACATTGAGAAATGGATCAAATTTACAAGCCAAGGAACAGTATTTATGATTTTGGTTCACATGAATATTCATTTAGACAAGAACTATCACCATAAATTAGAAACTGACACACCTCAGGGTTCCCCTGTAGGAAGTCAATAGGACCACTAGTCTCCGCTAATGTAATCAAAATGTCATATAGGTTAAAAATGTTAAAATTGATATTCAAATATTTCTTGATTTCCAATAATTACAAAAACTTTCATGCAGCCGCTTTGTACAATTTAACATAATTCATAATTCTAAGACCCAATAAAAGTTGCCGCCCAAAAAAATAAAAAAAAAACAAACACACACTCTAAAATTACCACTTGGCAAGTGTCGGTCTATAAGTATATATCGGTCTATCATACTATGTCTTACACTGAATTTGAACAGCTTGAGAAACCCATCACTAGCAAGCTAATTTGCAGTCAACCTCACTGCAAATTATTACCCATTGAAGGGAGCAGATACCTCATCTTCCATTCCCAATCACAATCTTTAACTTTGAAAAGAAATTAAGACAAAATCAGACAACCTATAAACTCGAAGACATAAAATTGGATATAATTATGCAACTTGTGTACCGTTGGGCTTCAACTATTTCAAAACAGTAAATTAATGTCATAGGATTGAACTTTCATCCACCGTGTGCATAGCAAGAACCTCTAATGGAATCAAGAAAAGAATTTCCAATTTGTATTAACATGGGCAGATTAAAGTATTCTAAATACACCAGAACAAAAGACAAAGCTCAATATCTCTTGTCATTAACCGACTATTTGCGTAACCCTTAGTTTCTCAAGTTTTTTTGCCAATGTCAGCACTGTATCTTCCTTCCCCTCATCAAGAAGAGCTTGCTTTAAGTTCTTAAACATTGGAGTTGGAGGTCTAATTCCCATATCTAACATCTGCTGAAAATATCTGCAGGCATCTTCCAATTTATTCTCATGGGACAAACTGTTAATCAATGATGAGAACATATGCATCCCAGGAAGGAATCCCTTAGCCTTCATCTGATTCCACACCCTCAAAGCCATATCTGTCCGCTCCTCATTGCAGAACATTCGCACCATAATCTCATATGTGCTAATAGTTGGCTCGCATCCTGGTTCATCATTCATTTTCTGGAAAACAGCATATGCTTCTTGTGTTCTATGAGCCTTAATAAGATGATGAAGTATTATATCATAAGTTCGAGAATTAGGACCAACACCACATATCCTCATCTCATCAACAATCCGGTAAGCATCATGGATTCGCATTGACCAACAATATGCCCCCACAACTGCATTGTACGTGGGTGCTTCAAGAGCATGACCACCAGTCTTGGCCAGTTCAAAAAACTTGAGGGCCTCACTCAACCTTTTCTCTGATCCCAAAGCATTGATCAAAGTACAGTATATATGAGGAGTTGCTTTAATGCCCTTCCTCTCCATTTCATGATACTTTTCAACTGCTTCATGATAGTTTTTAGCCTTGCAATAAGCATGGATCATAATACCATAACTTACAACATCTGGTGCAAAACCATCATCTCTCATTTCACGACAAACTTCATTTAATCTCAACAAATTCTGCTCTTGGCCCCACCCTTCCAACAATATGGTATATGACTTAATATCAGGCTTAAACCTTTTATTCTTCCATTCGTCAAACACCTGCTGTGCCTTCTCCGGATGCCTGGACTTGCATAAAGTATCAATCAATCTGTTATAGTCTTGTAATTCTGGCCTCAGCCCAAATTTTTCCATACTCTCAAATGCATCAATGGCCTCTTTAACTTTCCGAGCTCGGGCATAGCGGCGTGAAATTAGGGCAAAAGAGTCTTTTGACAGCATGCCTTGTTGCCTCATTTCCTCAACTAGTTTCCATACCATTTTAAACTGTTTGACTTTTCCCAGGGATTCAATTAAAGTATTGTAACTCGCTGAGGTGTGCTTGATTCCTTTTTGCTTCTCGGCCCACCTAAAAAAAGATAAAGCCAACAAACCAGCGTTGCTCAGCTTCTTCAAAACTTCTTGCACCAACAATTGAGTGATCTTTATTTCAACTGAAGCAGATTTCACAGCAGAGTCAACATTTCCTGAGCCATTATGGTTGGACAATATTTGGCAGATTCTATCAGCTTGTTCGGCAATTTGGAGGCCGTTTACATCCTGGATAGGCATTGGATTCTCATGAATTGACCTGTAGAAGTAAAGACAAATGCGCTTAAAATGAGGTTTCAAGAAAAACTCAATTGAATTAGGGGATAGTTTTCAGAAGACCTATACATTTTGCTACTGATTTCATTTGATAGGTTTTAGGAGGTTTAACTGAGAATCAACCCTCTTGCTTCTCCATTGTCTTTCTTCTTCTTTTGGAATTTAGCTTAAAGGAAAAAAAAACAATTAAATGAATGAACTTGCATGACAGATTCAATAGGGTATACTCCAAATCCGGAAGCTACACTGTTAGTTCAGATTATGAAGAAGCTAAGAGAAGAGAAATTGACAAAGACAGAGGGGGAAGACAAGGGATAGAATCGAGCAGAATGATTTTCAGTCACAAGGTTTGAAATCTGTTGGGAACCTTAAACTGTAATGCAAAGCCTGTGGGGAGGAGGTTGAAACAATTTGCCATACACTTCTGACAAGTTCTGAAGCTGCGAAGGTGTGGATAGTGGCACTAGTACAGTGGATGGGTCTCAGAGATGTACAGCATAACTTCTGGACTGGTGGGAAAAGCTAAAGGAAGTAAGTAAACAAAGCGCAGGTAGAAATAGGATGCACGTGACTCTCATAGTTTTGTGGTAAATCTGAAAAGGGAGGAACAAACTCTTTATTGAAGATGAGATTGTAAGAAGATTATTCAGAAAGCTGGCCAGGACTGGATTGAATTTGCCATACACTTCTGACAAGTTCTGAAGCTGCGAAGGTGTGGATAGTGGCACTAGTACAGTGGATGGGTCTCAGAAATGTACAGCATAACTTCTGGACTGGTGGGAAAAGCTAAAGGAAGTAAGTAAACAAAGCGCAGGTAGAAATAGGATGCACGTGACTCTCATAGTTTTGTGGTAAATCTGAAAAGGGAGGAACAAACTCTTTATTGAAGATGAGATTGTAAGAAGATTATTCAGAAAGCTGGCCAGGACTGGATTGAATTTAATCAGATTAATAAGCGGGTTGCCACACTACAAAGGAAAACTAGGAACCTCCAGCAATACGTATTATAAGGATCAATGTAGCTGCAATAGTTGAACCCCACCTTAACATAGGCATGGTAGCCAGAGATCCTAAATGAGAGATCATTGTAGCTCGGGTGACAGGCAGTACAAAGAGCTCTATCAAAATTCAGGAAGCAGGAAAAATTACGAATGGAATCACTAAAACTCAGGGGAAGGCAGGAGCAGAATTTATATTCAACCTAGCTGCAAACCCGTTGTTGATAAGCTTGAAGAAGGTCAAGTTTTGGATGTGGCGCCAGCAACATAATCTAAGTTCTGTGTTTTCTAAATGCTCCTTATTCTTTTTAAAGAAGAAGAAACTGGCAATACAATTAGCCATCATATGTGATTCCCTGTATCTACAAGAGTTAGCATAGGTTGACATTGGACAGCCACCCATTTTGTTTTAAGTTTATATTGGCTAATAAAATTATAACTTTTCAAGGGGGAAAAAATGAACGGACAAAAATTCTTCTTCTACATGCACCTTCAATTTCCTTCTCCCATAGAAGAGCATCTAGTATAAATAGTGATCTTGAGAACTGAAATGGGTTAAACATCCAAGTTATAAACTAATTATGATGTAGAAGCAGTGTGTCATTACTGACAAGATCAAGCCTCTAAAGATCCGATATCATTAAAAAATACAGGGAAAAAATTAAAGCTTTCAATTCAGGCCTTTTAAATTTTAGGTAAAGATCAAAATATATACGTTAATGGTCCAGCTAGCAGTTCAACTTCTCGAAGTAAAACTTTCAATCATTTATTGCTTTGTACTTATAAAAGGAAATCATGTTTACAGATTTTTCGTGTCATTCTCTATCTCACTCATCAGCCAGAAAATTCACAAACTTTCCTCAACTTTCAAAACCATGCCCAAGATGCATTCTCAGAAGGGGCCAATATTTCAAGCGCTTATTGGATTTGCTTGATAATCTCTTTGGTGGAATGTACTCGTTCTGAAGAGCATATAAAATGTTCATCAGGAAATACTAATTGCACAATGTCTAATGCTTTTGGATCATTTCCTGATCAAAGCATTTGTCCTGCAGCTGAAGCATCCCGCCCAAGAACAGAAGAATAGCTCATTTCAGTAGTAGCATATCCAAGAATGCTAAAGAAGAAGATGAAACTTGTAACTACAACATCACATAATCTTCATAAAAAAATGAAATTGCAAGAAACTTATATCAGAATTAAAGCCCTCTTCAACCCAGGTGACTTCTCTTAGTTTCTTAATTCTTGCTACCATATTGGGCAGAATCAAACCATAAACCAAAATCCAAAATGAGCTCTCTTGGTTGTGAAATTTCAGGAATTTATAAAGAAACAAAAACGAAATGGTAAAAAAGGGGCCCCCCCCGGGTGGTTAGGAAACTTTACCAGGAGCTTTTAGTAAGGGAAGTGGCAGGTTCTGAGGGTGACTGGGGCTTCAGGGATTGGTAGTAGGCCAGTTGGAGGAAGGGTGCAGCGTGGCGGCAGTGGCGCCGGCGGATGGTGGCCAGGAGGTGTTTCATGGCGGAGCTGCGATTGAAGTCAGGGCGAATAAGCTAATGTGACAGGGTTTTGGGTTTTAGTCAAACAATTCGGCTCAAACTCGCTAAAACGGTGTCACGACTTCAGGAAGGAAACGTGTTGCTTATGTGTCTACCAAAAAAAGTCAGATCAATAGTTTTTGAGGTGTTTTTAAAAAATTTTACGTGTACTATATGAAAAACTCAGTAAAATCAGAGATGGGCTTAAAATGAAGATAAATCTAATTAAGTTTTTCTTTTCATTAGATTAATCAGTTTTTTCTTTTTCTGTATTTGTCACATAAATCTAATTGAGTTGTTTTATATTCTTAGACCAAGTTGAATACTTGAATATCGTACTAATTGCAATTCTATCAATTTGAATTGTATATAAATATGATATATTACAGCGCTCCCAATGGTAAATTTTTTTTCCTTTTTATTAACATAGTAATTAGTCTAGTTAGTAAATAATCATGTTTTTTTTTTTAAAAATCATGTCATATACATATAATTAAAAAAAAAAAAAAAATTCCGGTTTCACATATTTTAAAAATTCTGAAAAATTCTCATATTTTTTTAATTAACTATATAAAACAAGTAATAAATTTTTTTAGTATTAAATTTCATAATCCTGTCACAATTACTCTAGATTTATATATAGTAAAATAGAGAGGTGGTACAATTTTAATGAATCTAACATCTCGTAAACAATTATAAGAGTTAAATTAGTGTCAATGTAGCATAATCTTGGAATGTTATAGTAACTTTATCTATATTTTTAATTTACTATCTTTCAAATATGTTCATGCTATTCATGTACAAAATTTATCTGCATAATTTTGCCAAACTCATATTTTTATGCCAAGCTTTTAATTGTCTTCTGGGGGGAAAAATTATACAATGTATGTACATGTAATGTCTTGTATTTTATCCATCCCGAATTTTGCTAATTATACTAATCAATGAGGACTCCTTAGAGTTGTATAATTTGGTCAATCACACTTGCTAAATTTATATTTTTCTCAATTAAAAAGTTCCTTAATAAAATACCAAATTGTATGGTGAAATTACACATGAGAGAAAAGACTTTGCTACTGCTTAATTTTATATGAAAGTTGTAATGTGTGCCACTCTTAAACCAATTCACACTGTCTCTTTTTTTTTTTTCCTAGCCAAAAATATTGAGCAACTCACGGTTTGCTCTAATTGGATCAAGGAGACAAATAGATTGCAAATCCTAAACAAGAGGAAAATTCAAGCCTTCAGGAATGCAAATTTAGGACCAAATTATCCTCAAATCTGATCTTGACTTTCTTGAAGCAAAAAAATAAAAAAATTGATTTACATTTGTGATTGTATTTCAATTCATTTGTATTGCCAAAGTGATAGCCATGAAGGACCAATCAAAATGGAGACAATGTTTGAAAATGATAGAACAAGGCTAGTATAAATAGTTACTTCCCCAAAACTCAAATTTAACTCAATAGAAGGATACTACAAATTGGGCAATCTTGACTAGCAAATACCACGCGGCAGAGGTGGGAATAGGATGCCATGCTCTTTCTATGGTTTATTGAAGGGAAAAAAAAAAACCTCAAGATTCACAAATTTAAGTGTCTTTATAGTACACAAAAAGAAGATAGATTGTCCAAAAGGACAAGTACCCGTTTTACAAAAATATGGTAAGAAGTCCTTTGGTCTTAAAATGAATATGTGGCTGTTGAGAAAAATATAATACGAAATAGATCAAGGAAAAATTTGCTTTTTGAATTTAAAGGAGATTGTATAAGACACAAAGGTATACTAGAGAGCGCGTAAAAGATCGGACACAAATCCTGTTTAAAAAATTTCTATTGCTTTGCAGACTTGGTATTAAAAAAGAGATCAAGTTGTTTTTGGTAAGAAATCGAGTAAAACAAAATTCAATGAAACTTTTTTTTTATAAAAGCAAATTTCATTAACATATTGCTAGAAATCATCCAACATGATTTGATATGATTTACATCACTATACTAATGGCAGGTTAAACATGCACTAAAGGTTATAGATCTGAATAATTATCAACAGATATGAAAAATATAAGAAATTTCACAATTGTCTTCTAATAGATAAATCACTACGACACTTTTTTACGCATGTTTTTTTTCTCGAAACGTTAGAGTACTCGCATTGATCTATAAAAAGGCTTTACATTTCGAGCAAATGCTCGATAAATGTACAACTCATATTCAGTAACATGGAGGAAAGAAACCTTCCTCATCCAACAAAATGCCTAAGGCATATGAGCTAACATTAGCACTAATATCATTATCATCATTATTATCTAAGCAAAAAGAGCACATTCGAAACAATGACTTTAAGTTTAATATATCCTCAAGGATCGTTGTCAATCTGCAAATCAGAAGATTTACCATTCGCTATTTGCCTCAACAAGTTCCTTGTTTTGGATTTGGATTCTGATGTTGCTCCATGCTCTTTCCAGTGCTTTGCATAAGACTAGTTTGACTGCTGAAGCTGCATCAATATTCTTATTCCCATAGCTTCTGTCTTTTAATGCCCAAAAATTTGTAGCACCATTTGTCCTCCTTTTGACAGCAACTCCAATTCCCAGCAATGTAGGCCTCGTTAAGCTTGTTGTTGCCACTCTCAAAGTTATCAAATCCTGGTCCTCTTGTATATGATATTCCCCATCCAGTTCTGGCATTGTTTCTGCTGTGCTTTGATCAATTTTCTTAGTAGCTACTTCCTCCAGCTCCAACCATTCTTTGTATGCTTTTTGAATAACACTGCAAGGTTGATAGCTGACTTGGTTCTCAAATTTTCTCTTGTTCCTTTCTTTCCAAATCTGCCATAGAATATTAGTAGTGAGACCGATATGGCTTTTACCCTCTTGCTTTATTTTAGCCTCTATAATCCTGCTCCACCATCTTTGAAAGCTGCCTATCTGATTTTTTGCTCCATCCCATGTTATTGGAGCTACTTCCCAGACCTCTTTTGCTAGGGGGCATTGCAACAGTGTGTGTTCTATTGTTTCTGGATCCTCTCCACATCCTTTACACATTGGATCCCGAATTGCTGATTTCCTGTAGATTGCCTCCCTGACTGGTAGAGCTCAATTGACACACTTCCAGATGAACACCTTAATTTTGTGTTTGGTGTTGAGCTTCTACAGTGTATTCTAAATTTACCTGCTTTGTTTACTACCTGCATCAAAACTTGTTCCAGCAGTCTCCTTTCCTTTGTTTATGCCTAAACTCTCTTCTATTAACCTCTTGTAACCAGATCTCACCGTGTATTCTCCTCCTTCACTGTGTTTCCAGTAGTTGGAATCTTCTCTGCCTGCTAGACTAATTGGAATACTAAGGATCCTTTCTGCATCAGTCTTGTTGAAAAGTCTGAAGATCACATTTGTGTTCTATCTGCTGTAGTTGATTAGCTGTTGTATTGATTCAAACTCACAGTTTTGGGATCTGGGGGTCGTAGGCTTACCAGATGGAGAAGCTGGTATCCACTTATGTTCCCATATGTTAGTGCTTCTCCCATTACCAATCCTCCTCATTACTCCTTCTTCAACAAGACCTCTGACTTCCATCAGGCCTTTCCAAAACCAAGAAGCACCGCCCTGAGCTTTGCATGTGAAAATTGATTCCTTTGGGAAATACTTGGCTATCAATACTTTGTTGACTAGGAGATTTGGTTTGGTGATTAATCTCCAAACCTGTTTTTCTAACAGAGCTTTGTTAAAAGCTTCTAGATCCTTGAATCTCAAACTTCCTTCCTTTCTCTCCTGAGCCATTCTCCTCCAAGAGATCCAGTGCATGTTGTTTTTGCCAATAGTTTCCCCCTACCAGTAATTTGCCATAGCTGAGTTGAGATCCTTGGGGAGTTTTCTAGGCAGTTTGAAGCATGACATGACATAAGTTGGCATGGCCATTGTGACTGCTTTGAGCATGACTTCCTTTCCAGCAGGGACTTAGAAATTTATTCTTCCAGCTATCCAGTCTCCTTTTGATATTGTCTCTTATGTAGCCAAAAATTTGTCCTTTGTTCTTGAAATAACCATAGGGAGACCAAGATATTTCCCTTGCTTCACTTCTGCCATGCCTCCTAGAGCACTGTAGATCTCCTGTTTCTGCTTACATGTCAAATTCTTGCTAAAAATCACAGATGACTTCTCCAGGTTGATCAGTTGACCTGAGGCCTGTTCATAAACTTGTAGAATCTTCATTAGTTCCTCAGTTTGCTGCACATCAGCTCTACAAAATATGAGGGAATCATCCGGAAAAAAAAGATGAGTAATGTTTGGACCTTGTCTACTGATCTTCAATCCTTTCAATCTCTTATTTTCTGCTGATCTTTGGAGCAGATTTGAGAAACCTTCAGAGCAAATAAAAAATAGATATGGTGAGAGAAGGTCTCCCTGCCTTATCCCTCTTCCTGGTTTCACAAATCCTTTGACTTCTCCATTGCAGTTGAAAGAATATGAGACAGTCTCCATGCATCTTGAAATCTAGTTTACCCATTTATCACAGAAACCCATTTTTTGCATCATGGCTATAAGAAAGTGCCATTCCACTCTATCGTAAGCTTTAGCCATGTCTAACTTGATAGCCATATGCCCTTCTTTCCCTTGCCTTTTGTTTTTGAGATATTGCATGTATTCCTGAGCAATGATCACATTATATAAGATTTGTCTATCAGTGATGAAAGCTGATTGATTTTTACTGATGCACTTTTCAAGGACAAGTTTCAGTCTGTTAGCCAAAAATTTTCAGATGATTTTATACAAAACACTACACAGACTAATTGGTCTATAATTTTTCGGGCCTACTAGGTTCAGAATTTTGGGGATGAGTGAGATGATTGTGTGCTTAATAGACTTAAGCATGCAGCCTAACAAGAAGAAGTCTTGTATAGCCTGAATCACATCATTTTTAACCACTTCCCAGATTTTTTGAAAAAACAATGGAGTCATACCATCCACACCAGGGGCATTATCAGGATTCATGGAGAAAACAGCAGACCTAATTTCCTCCTCACGAACTGGTTTAGTCAAATTGGAATTCATTTCCTCAGTAATAGGCTGAGAAATACCCCTCAGTACCTCTGAGTTATCTTCTTCCCTTTTACTAGTAAACAGGCTCCTATAGAACATGGAAATCTCAAAAATTAGTTCCTTATCATTTTTTTTCCAAGAACCATCCTCTCTTTGAACATTACAGATCCTGTTCCTGTTTCCCCTACCTCTCACATAGGCATGAAAAAAACTAGTGTACTTATCTCCCTCTCTTAGCCAGTTCAGTCTAGTTTTTTGACTCCAAAAGGATTCCTCCTCTTTATAAGCTTGTCCTTCTCATTTTTTTGTTCTCCAAGTTAGACCTGTCCAGACTCTATAATCTATCCTTAATGTCATTGATTCTCACTTTGGAATTTGCCTGGAAAGTGTTTTTGCACTTCAAGATTTCAATTCTGCAATTTTTCACTTTCCTAGTAACTCTGAACATTCTAGTTCCTGGTTCCTCCTTGTTCCATGCTTTCTCAATGACTTGCTATATACCTTCCTTCTGAGTCTATCTCTTATCAAAATAAAAACGTGTCTTCTTTTTCCTTTTTTTTTGGTTCAGTATCCAGCATTAGCAAGCTGTGGTTAGCGGCAAAGGACTCTATGTGCTGACAGACTACCCCTTCAAACTTCTGTACCTAGTCACAACTGCTCAGGCATTTGTCTAATCTTTGTTTTACTTCCCCTACATTGTCCCAGTGGTTACTCTAGGTCCAAGGGCGGCCCTCAAAACCTATTTCAACTAATCTATTCTCAGAAATGAAGTCCTTAAAAGTCTTAAAGCTCATTTCCTCTCTTTTAAGACCCTCCCATTTCTCTTCATTTGACACTATATCATTAAATTCTCCTGCTATCACAAATTTCTCCCCCCACAGCTTTCTCCTATCATTCAGCACTTGCCATTGCTATTTTTTGATTTGAGCATCACAGCTTGCATACACTCCTATAAATCACCACTCATCCTGAGAATCCCTACCCCCTATCTTAGCTTCTATGGTGAAGGCTGTTTGGAGTGTTGTCAAGACTCTGACATCATCTTTCCATAGGAGACACATACCACCTGATCTATTCATAGCCCCAGTCACCACACTGTTCTCAAACCTTAGCCAGTTTTTAACTCTATCCATATATTTCTCCTTATTTTTGGTTTCACTAAGGAAAATCATATCTGGAGAGAAGAGGTTGTTCACCTCCCTCAAGTGGGGAATTGTCAAGGGGCTCTCTACTCCTTGACAATTCCACACCATAAGTCTCATTTGTCCTTGGGGGCCCCATTAGGAAAGGATCCCACCTCCTCCTGATTAGGTTCTCAGACCACTATCATCTCAAAAGATTTTGCTTTTTCTAGTTCTGATTTTCACCTCCTTTACACTCCATATCCTCATCCCTCAGGGTTATTTTCCTCTTTCCCACACTTGTCTGATTGATCACTTGTCTATTCAATTCTCTTAGGCGTCTCTAGTTTTGGTGGGAGAATTCACCTTTCTATTCAAACCTTTTTGAGTGTTTTCTAACTACCTCCTGTACTCTCTCATTATTGTTACAAGTCTCCTGTATCAGCAACCGTCTCTCATGTTCTCCCTCTAATGATCCAGGCTTAGCTGCAATAGGTGCTTCTAAGATGCTATCCTCCTCCATCTTAGCAGTTTCCTCAACCAATAAAGTCTTGGCTACTTCTGTACCTTTTGTTTCAACCTGTTCAACCTGTGCTCCTTCACCTTGTTTCGGAGGATTTTGTTGTTTTTGAGAGCTACCCTTGTGAACTATGCTCTGAGAGGGGGAACTTGATCAGCGTCAATTCTCATCACATTCAGATCTCTTGCTAGTTCTTGATGATCAGTTTTCTCTCTCTCCAAAGACCTATTCAGCTCCTGTTGATTCTTTTCAAATAGATTTCTCGGTTGTGTTTTTTCAATCAATTCCCCATTTACAAACTTCCAATACCGTTTATCTTTATCCATATCATTTCTTTTTTGCTTTTTCTGTGGGGATCCTTTAAAGTTCCCTGCTCTCAACCAAGGACCATACTAATTGTCTGCATATGCCCCTGCTATTTCTTGCTGATTGGTGCATGTCTTCTCCCCATGACCAACAATTCCATAGTTATAACAGAAGTTTGGGCATCTTTCATATTTGAAAGCAACCCATTTCATAGTACCTTCAGTCTTCACTATAGTGCCTCTGAGCAGGGGTTTTGACAAGTCTACTAAGGCAAGCGTTTTCAAATGCCTACCCTCCTTTCCTCCCAGCTGGGGTATTATAACATCCTTGACTTGTTTGAAGACTACCCCTATCTTACGGCCTACTTCTCTAATAACCCAATGTACAGGTAAATTCCAAACCTGTACCCACAACGTGGCCATCCTGAAGGCTTCCAAATTTCCTTCTATTCCTTCCTCCCATCTGTTTAGTACCAAAATTTGGTTGTCTATTACCCAAGGGCCTCCTTCCACTATCTTCTCCTTATCATCTGAGTTAGGGATGTTGAACTGAAATAGATTTGGTTCAAGTTCTAAGACAGACAAATTTTTTGGATAACCCTAGGCTATTGTGGCAAAATTTTTCACTCCTGTGAAACTGGCAATCTTTTCTCCCATGACTCTCCCTATTATACTGTCCTTACACTCTCTTACTCCACTTTCCAAGTCCCCTAAGTCCAAAGTTGCTCCTGAAAGTTCATTCCCAACTAGTAAGAACTTTTGCATCATTTCATTCAGATCCGTCTCCATTGATACAAATTGAGGTACTAAGGGGTAAAGTTCACTCTAGAAAGAAAGATAAAAGAGAAGCACACTAAAACCAGAGGAAACTGAACGATCTACGGGGATGCTAAAGGATCAGACTATCGAGCCAGAGAAAGCTCATCATCCTACCTCAGCTGAAAAAAGACCTAGATGAACAAACTAGATAGTAGTAAGTAGTATTATGAGGAGTGAAAAGGATACCTCTGTCACCCAAACAGACAAAAAAACACAAAAGGAAAAGCGCAGGAACCATGCAATACCTCAACCGTCGTAGCAAAGGCAGTGAAAGGAGAGGTGCTATCGAGTTTTACTTGGCTTGCAGCTTCATAAATGCTACTCTCCTTTTCATTCTATTGCACAGATTTTCCGTAATCCATAGAGTCAATGTTTTGAGTTGCATTAAACACTTTGGTCTATTTCTAAAACTTCTATCTTTTACTAGAGTGCGGGAATTGAAGTTTGGAAATTTTGAAAGTTTGAACAGCTGCTGAGACTCCTACCAATGGAGCGAAGGAGCTCTTATCTCAAGAGAGAGAAAAGCTTCTACTAGAGAGAGAAGGACCTCTACTAGAGAGAGGAAGTGCTCTCCAATATGCTCTTACAGATCTTTGCTAAAATGAGTGTAATAGATCTTGTTTTTTTTACGCATGTTGCAAGCGCCAAAATCTGCAATGATTTTAAGTTCCAACAATAATGACGAAATCTATCGAAATAGATTCAAAATTCAAAAAAAAATTTAAATCTTATAACCAAATCTGAAATAAATTTAGATCCAACAACAAAATAAGGAAAAAAAAAACAAATCTCCATAGGAATCTGTAAAAGAACAAAAAATTCTCACTAGAAATTTTTAGGAGAAACATAAAACTTTCACTAAGAAAAATTAGGAGAGACTTTATTAGAAAAATAATACAAATGAAATTCATGAAAGGAAGACCATGGAGTAGTTTTGCTCGCTAATAGAAGAAGGCCTTTGAGAAGAGAATAAGAAATAAACAGAAGTTAGAGAAAATGAGAGATAGAGAGAAGAAGCAGCATGAGAAATTCAATGAAACTTGATCTCCCAAATTTCAAAATAGATTTTTGGCACTAGAAATGATTTGTAGCGTATTTAAGGAAAGACATGATGTACAAAGATCGTTTTTGGATCAACCAAAAAAGAATTTAAAACCTACGAGGGTAGTCTGGATTTATCCTAATAGCCTTAGGTTGGCCTTAGGTTGATCTTAGAACGAAAATCCTTAAATAAAGTAAGTTCAAGACTTACCAAAATATTAATCTTTAAATATCAGTCTTCCCTTGACTCCAATACCACTTTAACCTTTCATCTTGTCTTCCCTTCCATTCACTATAAGACCTTCAAGGTTATTCGGATCACCAAGCTCAAGCGGATGTCTAAGTGCTATAGTAATGACTAGTTTCCAATGACTATAATTTTTAATGTTAAAAAGGAGTTTCTCCAACTCCGTTCATACCTAAATTTTTCCAAATCATTGCAAGAGTCTAGAGATTCATTTGCCTATCCATATTTCATCAAAATCAAATTAAAATTGTCATATATAGAGCTTATGTGTTGAGTGTTTACCTATTGCATTATAGTTGAGTTTTCAATTATAACATCTCCTTTTGAAATAGAGACCTTGTGAGAGTTTTATCCTACTATTTATATTTGAAAATTGTTGTTGGGTGGGACTAAATTCACAACCCTTAGTCAAAATCCATACACCTACTATAAGGATGACAAAAAAGCCCATAAAAATTTGATAGACACTTTTTTCAATACAAAAACACGTCTTTCATGAGATGTTTAAAAAGTCAATAACAATTTTAATTAATTGATATTGTTTGATACTATCATCCTAATAATTGATATGCTAATATTTTCTAAAATTATATTTCAATCAACTTTGAAATACAAAATGCCAAAAAGGTAAAAATATTTTCTTAACACAATTAAAAACAAAATCTCTCATCTCCTCTTACATGGTAAACAGAGATAAACAATTCTCTCAATCAAATAAAAAGAAAAAATAAATACCATCAGTGTGAATGAAAAAAATGTTAGAAATTTTAAAATTATTCGTAATGTGTAAACTTTAAATCCAAAATTAGCACAATCTATTTTCACCAATTTTTATTGAAAAAGACTTTACCAAGCCCCATAAATGCTATAGGCTTTTTGATTAACTTAATTATAAGGGTGTGAATTTAGATTGTGAAAGTGTGGATTTAGCCCCACTTGATTATTGTTTTCATTTTGTTGTATTTGGAAACTATTGGAAGCGTGAAGTTTCTCAAGAGGAGAACATAATCCAGAACTCAAGAACTAGGTGAAGCTCAATGAAGTTTGGGTTGCCTCAAACTTGTAAGGAAAAATGGCCAAATTCATCCCTAAACTTTTTACTAGTGCTGATTTAGTTCCTAATTTTTATTTTTGGCCAATTTGATACATGAATATATGTTGTGGTTTTAATTAAGGACTTCTGCGGCGGCACCACCATGTAAAAGCACTCGAGCCTCTAATTGAATAGCTAAATAGGGTATATTGAGAACTTCAAGTATGGATGTTAATAAAACCAAGTAAATCAGAAAAAAAAATCATTAGTTTTGGGGTATTTTAATATTTACAACTTTTTTGAGGTATTTTTAAATTTTTTAAAATTTCTTTCCTCTTCCCCTACCTTACCTCTCCCCCGTCCCTACCATTGTCACCACTCTCCTCTCTGCCACCGCCGCGACCCCCTCTTATTCCCTTTCCTCTTTGTCTATTACTCTCCTCCTATCCCCTTACTAATGCTGCATCTCTTGATCTCGTTCCATCAAAGAAAAGTCCAAAAGATAAAAAGCCAAAGTTCCCAAATTAAAGGAAGAAAGAAAAGTTTTCAAAACCAGATCTTGCAAAAATCCCAGATTAAAGGAAGAAAGAAAAACTTTCCATTCGAACTCACTTCATAGGATAGGATTTCTATTCCAAAACTAGATCTTGCAATTCAAATAATTAAAAAGGTGACTGCATAAGAACATTTTGAAAGACCCAAGTTCAATATTAGAAGTTTTTGGCTTTTCTCTTCAGTTCATTAAACTCTTTCTCAATCTTAATGCATTGGGATTTGTTGTCCATAGTAGACTTCCAATTATCTTTCTCATTGCTAAATTTCCTGAATGTCATCAAGATGTATCATTTTCTCAAGCATTTGTCCTTCAAAAAAAAAATTTACTACTACTGCACTTCGCTTCTCATGTCCCAAGGGAGACGTAGGTGGCAAGCAATGGAGTTTGGTAGTGGAGGAAGAAGATAACCTAAAAATACCAAAATACCCTTGTTTGTTCGGTCTATCAGGAACTAAATCGATGTTCTGTGGCGGCGCCGTCACGAAGGTCCTTAATTAGAGTTGCAATATAAGTTCAAATTGTCCAGAAATAAAAAATTAAGGACTAAATCAGCACTAGGAAAAAGTTTAGGGATGAATTTGGCCATTTTTCCAACTTGTAAATACATTCTCATCTTTGCCGATTGGAAGTGACAAGTGGTAGAAGAATTTCGAAAAGTTGAGAGAGTTTTGGGAGTAGATGTAGGTATCTAAGAGGATAGCTAAACTACTATAAATAGGGTTTTCACATTTTTTTTAATGTCCTACTCTTTAGTTTGAGCATTGAAAATTGAAAATGCTCCTATGTATCGCTATTGTACCTCATTTATAGAGAAATATAAATGGGAATTGGAAGGTCAAACACTATATAAAAAATAATTTTTGCGATCTTGAATAGGAAACTTTAGATGACTGATTTTTTCAATATTACTTTTTTATATTATAATTCTTATTTTACACTTACTCCTACTTGTACACTAAATGACACCCATTGGTTAAATTTCCAAGAAAGATTGAAAAAGAATACAAGTAGAGAGATTTGATCCTTTGAGTTGGTTTTCAAAGTTGCTTCTATGAACTAGTTTGATAGAAAAACAATACCACTTTATTGGAGCGCCTCTTTCAACATCGGTTATGTACTTTTATCATTTCACATTATATACTACTTTATTGGAACATCTCTTTCAACATCGTTATGTGCTTTTATTGTTTCACATTGTTTTTCTATTATTTTATTTCTCATCAATTTTATACATACCTTTTAGCATGACTTTATTTTTAAATTTTTTTCATAGATAAATATCTGGTATTAATCATTTTTTATTCTTTCATAGATAAATATGTGATGTTAGTTTTATAGTAAAACTTTGAATTGTAGGGTTTAGAATGAGGATGGTGAGAAAGATTTAGGTTGTCATATTATTATAAGATGTTTCTCTTTTAGGTTAATTCTACTTTCCCTCTTCAACTATAACTAAATTCTTAATTAGTTTCTAAATTTTAAAGTGAGATACTTTATCTTAAAATATAAAATTTGTCCCACTTCAGTCCCTAAATTATAAAATTCCTTCTACTTTAGCTCTCAAAGTATAAAATCTGTCACATTTTAGTCTCTAAAGTATTAAATTTGTTCCATTTAAGTATATAATTTATCCTACTTCAGTTAATGATTTTACTTAAGTTGGACAAATTTATATTTTAGAAACTAAAGTGTCATATTTTAAAATTTAGGGACCAAAATAGGAATGCACATATAGTTGGAAAGTACAAAATGGAATTAACCACCTTTTTTTTTGGTTGGCATGAAAATGTGATGGTCTTATATATCTTTATTAATAGTTGCACCATTTTTTATATAGAACTAAGTCTTGATATGTTACAGTATAGATTGAGACCATCTTGTGCTGTACTTGTGTATAAATTATGTTTTTAAGAAATCTCGTACACATCATTCTACATTCAAAAAAAAAAAAAAAACAATGGCAGATGCCAAGTTATAGCTTGTTATTTGTTAATTTTAAAGTTTTTGTAGCATTTTAAAGCCATGGTAGGAAGTCATAGCAAAAGGTTTGTTCACAAATCCAAAACTGTGTGATACTTGGACGTGGTAAAAAACTTTCTCCATGATGAGCCTATGGTCGTATTTTGTTGTAAAAAGTACTTCCAGTGTTCCTCAACCATGTTAAAAAACTACAACAAATATATATATATATACACACACCAAAGATTAATCTTTCCTACACTGATAGTATATATATTGTAATCTTAGATGAAAGACAACTATTTAGATAAAAAATATCTCAGTCATCTCACATGATAAGGGAAAATATATTTGTGCATAACTAAACTATGAAAATATCATTAAAGGTCTATAGATGGATTTGTTTGGATTGGAGATTAACTGGAAATTTTTTTCAGACTAATAGCACTTTTTGCAATTTGATATTTATGAGATAAAAAGGTGGATGAAAAAAAAAAGAAGAGATGATTGGGAAACATGTTTAGATGGAATAAAAAATTTTAGAAAAATATAGCAAACCAAATAAATTTTAATAGCATCTAAACATGGTATGTTAAAAGAAAAACTCTGGAAACTTTAAACTCCAAGTCAACCATATTTCTCTGTTTTTAGTATTACTAACAAAAATATGTACACTTCCATCCAAAAAAATCTAAAGAGAAACTGATAATATCTAAAGAGAAAAATATTTTTGCATTTTAATTTTCTAATAATATTTTTGTTTTTTTTCTCATTATTAAGTCAAATTAGCAAGATATTCTCCTTAATCTAAAAAAATGCAATTATGGAATGAAATTTAACTAGGACCATATATATATTATTTAACATTATTATGTTAGGAATATTGATTTTTTAGATATTAATTATCTCAGGTGTTATCAAATATTGAAGTTCACTAATGATTTTAGTAACAATCAAACAAATTGATAAAATATGATGTTAGGGAATAAAGCGCAAAATAAGCTATACTTTAAGGGGATTTATCGTAATTAACTCTTACGGTTAAATGTCTTTTTATCATTACCATTACACAATGTTGAGTTAACTAACAGTTTAGCGGATAAAGTGAGAAAAAAATAATGTTATGGGACAAAGTGCAAAAGTGGCTATACTTTAGTGGGAGTTTTTGTGATTAACCCTATTTTAATAAAATATGAAGGAAATAAATATTTGGACAAAATGAGAACACCATGCACAATGAAAGTGGCATTATCTTGAAACCTTCACTTAGTGTCATACTAGAGCCAAAGTGGACTAAACCTTGAAACTAAAACTAATTTAGAATATGCGAGATTATGTTACATGCATAATATTTAAAGCATTAATTAACTAGCTTCTCAACCTAGCACGTTACGGCCTTGTGCTTTATCTCAAATTCATGAGTATTTTAGAGAATTAGCCATATTCTTGTAGAAAACGGTCTTTACCTTTACACTCATATAAATGAGTCTATCGAGAATACTCTTATGACGAAAGTTTCCCACCCACAAAGAGCTGTAGAACTCGTTAATCATCATATGATCACATGTATGCTTTACACCATAGGGAATGACTTAATTATTTGACAACATATGCATGCTTATCACCTATACCATACTATCATTCACTTGTTCCTAACCTACTTCTTGGGATCACCGATCCCTAGATAGTTGTATCCTCGTACATAGTTTTAATTTGAAAATTTTTACGTTCAAGTCCCATTCTCCTTGATGTATGTAAATTTTGTTCTCTAAATAGAATTTGAGTTAATGGATCAACAAGATTTTCTTTTGATCTCATCTAATCTATATTTATAACGCCATCACCTAAGTATGATATGATAGTATATACTATGTTTTCTTCTAACAAGTATGGACTTTCCATTATAATGTCTATTATGCACTATGCTGGTTGTAGCAGTACTATCACAATGTACAAATATAGGTGGTATTAATTCATCCCAAATGGGAATTTCAGCTAACAAACCTCTTAACCAACCTGTCTCCTCACAAGTAGAAACTAAAGCTATATGCTTCTATAGTAGATTTAGCAATAATGTTTTGTTTTTTAATCTCTAACACACAACTACACCATCTAACATAAAAGTGTAGCCAATAGTGGATAATGAGTCACCAGATTGATAATTCTAATATGTATCACTAAACTCTTCTAAAAAGCAAGATAATTTTTATAAAGTAAGATCCATATTAGTTTTACTCATGTACATTCCCAACTTTCTAAAATCTTGACTAACCGTAAAAGCAGATAGGAAACTAGGCTATGGAATGCATATCGAATATTACAAATTTACCTTCTTTCTTTATGGTTCTTAGAAATATTTAATGGCTATCCCATAGAGTTTCACATCAATTTAACTATATTCATTTAATTTATTTCACCCTCATAGTTATATTACCAAAAAATAATTACTTTAGCATATTTTGAATCATTTACACATATTATGTTTTCAGTAATTATTATTCTTGCATAAAAATTGGTTAGGGCAACGTACATAATTCCAAGGAGGACTAAACAAACGGCTTTGCATATGTTGATCAATCTATAGGTTGCCCAAGCATACTCTTTATAGAACAAATTCAATAAACTCGACCACACGGGCAGAGATGGCAAATTATTTCTGTATGAGGTCTCATTCTTTTTCTTTTTGTTTTAATTCATACTGTCTTGAGGACAAAAAAACAGTTCAATTCATACAGTATTTTATAATGGTACAAATAATAATATCATCTTCACCTATCTGTATTAATTGGTGTAGAACTGCTTTCGCGGCGGGGTTTAATTACTATTTGATAGGAGCGGATTGTGGCTACTTCTACTTGCATGTCTTCCCAGCTGCCTTGATCGTTACCACCACAACTTGTGTTTGAGGACGAAATGGACTTTGGGCACATCTATTGAACATGCATCCAATTCCTATACTCTTGTCCCTCTCAATCCAGAGGAACAGCAGTTAATGTATTCCCAGGACCCTAAACATAAAGGACCCTAAACATAAATAGAGTGAGGAATCCAAGAGCTAACTTTTTGGCCCAACATTTAAAAAAGGACCATACCTTACCATCCATATATGTATGTGATTGCCCACAAGCTAGGAATGGAGGATTTTAAGGTCTTGATTAGACGCCAAATGTTGCAATAATATGCATAACCGCATTACAAGGCAAAAGAATAGGTCCACACTAGCCACCAAATTAAACAAGGGTATGGATTTCTGCACAAGGTAGAATTGGGGGTTTGTGGTCCTTATGCCATCTCCTTTATGGGCATAAGGATCTTTTTTCATTTTTTTGGGTGATGAGGTTGGGGGGTGGTGGGGAGGGATGGAGGTTTTTTTTTTTTTGATAATAAAATAGAATAATTTTATTAATCATGAGATCGAATCTGCAACAAGTGCAGAACAAATAAAAGATGGAGAAGAGTTTCTCCATATACAAGAATCTGAAAGATTAATAGCATATGCATTAATGGAGGGGTGGAGGTTAAGGAAGGGAGATAGCCACTTTAATTAGGCTTGATTTTTGAATTTATGACATAAGGTTCAAGAAATTCATGTTTTGTGACATTATGCAACTTGAGATTTCTAATTCAATGCAATGTGTAGAATGCTAATATTCTTAGGGTGGCCTAACCTAATTGGGAAGAATTGGCATAGCATTAATGGAAGTAATAATCTTTTGCAACCAACTCTAGCTTGTTAGTAATAAATTAGTTTAAATTCTGGGAATAACTTGTAATTAAGTACAATTTTCAATGCAAAAATCACAAGTACAATGTTCTCTATTAGGAGTAACATAACATTTATTGTTGACTGATAGCCCTTTGTGTTGACATTGTAAGTAATTATACTCGTGGTTGCTGGTTTGATACTAGATTAGGGACTTTTATTAAATTAGGGAATTTTAGTCACTTTAATTTATGCTTTTATGCTGTACATATTAAAGAGTTATATACAAAAGAAAAAAGTTTCAGTTGATTAAGTTTTTTTTTTTTATCAATCTTTGTTGCATATTTTTAGCGCGCGTAATTGCCTATAGCTAGTTGAATTTTTTGCACAAGATTTAAGATGGAAATTAAGATTTAAATTAATCTTATTTTGTTATGAGGTAAATCGATTTTATTTTGCATACAATCCAAATTTGACGGGATCTGAGGCATAGAGACTTAATGGGATTTCAACGCTCTAAAATTATTATCCACATACTAGCTTGATCTATCCAAATATTAGAGTTTATTAATAATTTCATCTTATCGTTGAAAAAAAAAAATCAAAAAGTTTGTGTACCTAAAAATCAAAGGGTATCGATTTGTAGTCAGCCTGAATTGAGGGGCTGATCGGTAGTTTGACAAAACCTGAAGAGAAAATATAGTTTTACCTTGTTTAAGTGTGGTAGTGTAATTGTCTTTACCTTTCATTCCTTCATTTTCAGTTGTACGTGTCGGTCTTGAAACTTTATATGAGCAAAAAAAAAAAAGATCATAAATTGTTCCTAAAAAATTGTCACTTTCTAGAGCCAACATGAGCTTGGCCTAGCCTGCCTAGCCACTAAAGTTAGGTGTGACCTTAATTTGAATGCACTAAGCTAATTTTGGACTTAAAACTAAGGCATAATTCTACTTTAGTTTCTTAAATTTCAATTTTGAAGTATGAAATCTGTCATAATCCTTAAACTTCAAATTCAAGCAATTCATCCGTTAAAATATGAAATCCATTCCAAAACTAATGGAATAGTAAAAGAGATGGTCAAATTTTAAGAAGCAAAATTGGATGGATTTTATAGTACTTTAGAAGATAAAGTATTCAAAATTGAAATTTATGGACTGAAATATGATGATTATCATACTTTAAGGGATAAAGTATGTAAAATGAAAATTTAAAGACTAAATTGGGAATGCATATGTAATTTAAGGGTTCAAAGTAAAATTTATCCAATTTTTATGCATTCATATGATCTTTATCCAATTTAAATACTATGTTTTTTTTTAAGGTACAATTTATGATCTTTTTTTTTTTTTTAAGGATTCATATGATCTTTTTTGTCCAATTGTCACTTTATCCAATTTATGCATTAATTTAAAGATTCACTTTATCCAATTTAAATACTATGTACATATCATTTGCTAATATCATAATATGTGTCTGTGTGCACGACATTATTTATATAAAATTTAATGTGTTATCTATTTTTTTTTATTAATGGTTGTAATACACAAATAAATTATGAGTCACATAAGATGTTCATCATTAGCTTAATATGATTTATTCTGATCAAAAGTTCATCTCTTTGCATCCAAATTAATGGTGCATATTACATGTGAATCTATATAAAACTTAGTATCAAATAAAATATTATATCATTACATCATATAATCTTGTGAGAATTTGCTTAGTTAGTTGATAAAGTTTAAAAAATCTAAATTTTGAATCCGAGAAGCAAAAATATATATGGTCAAGTTATGCTTAGTTCATGTTTGGGTATTTATATATATGTAGTCACATAAATGTTAAATTACGCCTTTTGGCTTAGATTTTTTCCTCGTTGAGAAATAATCAACTCAGGAGGTAACTTGACTTATAAGAACAATTTGTCTGTATAGGCTACCTAGATTGAATCTGCAAAACTTCACCAGCTATTAGAGTGAGCAACAAACTGAATTTTGTGGATCGGTATCTACTAGATTCCAATTAAAATTGAGATCAAAATTGGAAATTCAATTTGGCGGCCATTTCAGATTTTCGATTTCGGTTTTAACTAAAGACTTATTTCATTATTTTTTTTGCATGTAATATAATAGTTGCCGTGTGTATTCTTATACCTAATTAATATATTTATAGGCCTATGTTACAACTTATTATGGATATATATTTACATATAGAAATTAAGTATCAACTATTCATTACATCATCAATTATGAATATTTAGATTACTGCCTTTCTCATGAAAAGAAAAAGAACACAAAAAAAACTCTATTAGTCCAAAGTAATAATTTAGAGGGGCCAACCACAATCCAATAAGTAGATTTGAGTTTGTATTGAACTTTGAATGGATTTAAATCGGTATCCAATTAAACCTATTTAATCGGTGGATAGTGGGTTGACTCGACTCATTCATTTATACTCATTTAAAAATAATTATACATTTAAGCTTAATTGATGGATAGTGGGTTAACTCGACTCATTCATTTATACTCAGTTAAAAATAATTATACATTTAAGCTTAATTTTTAGTGGGTGTTAAGCAGATAAATTTGAATTTTCTACCAATCTAATAACAATAAAATGTAATTATTTCTTATCAAACAACATGCGAAAAATTTAAAAAAGTAAGTGGAATTTCAAGTGAGTTATAAATAGACAATTGGGTATACCCATACCCATTTCTTAAATGGATTAACTCATTTTGACCTATTTATTAAATAGGTATAGATGGGTTGACCCAATTATGATCCAACCAAAGCTGTCCAATCTCCTATTTTGACATAATATGTAATGAAGTGCATGAAGAATTGATAATCAAAACCTTAAAAAACTCAGATCTAATAATAGAAAAATTAAAAAAAAGCTATCTAAAACTCTCATTAGGGAATTCTATGAGAGAAGAAAACTCTCACTAGATAAGTTTAAGAGAGAGAAAACTCTCACTAAAAAATTTTAAGAGAGACTTTATTCACACAAATGAAAAGAAACAAGAGAGGCTCTTCTTATAGGCAAAGATCAGAAAAATTTGATCTTTCTTTCATGCGAGAGTCCGAAGACTTTATGGTTAGAGAGTTTTTAAGAGAGAGGGAAGAGAGCTTCTTACAAAGGAGGAAGAGAGTATGTACATGGTATTAACTTAATTATTAGCATAGACAAAATCGATTAACCACAACCAATCTCGATATTTTGGTTAACCGCAAATAGATTTTTATGCTTTTATACCAAATAGGAAAATTGACAATATCGATTAATTGATTATTTAAATCAATTTTTTATTTAAATTCAATTTGACTTCAATTTAGTGAATGTAAATTTGATTTCAATTTTCACTCTTTCTTCCCTCTCTAGAATTTATTTTCTCTTCCTTCTCTTTAAAATTCCTCCAATTAAAACCTCATTTGACCCTCCCATGGAGAGAGACTAGATAATCCAATCTTTCTCATAAGAGGGCACCCTTTCTGTAGTTTTATTTCATTTATTTGTTTAAATTCTCTCTTGGGGTTTTTAGTGAGAGATCGTTCTCTTATAGGATTTCCTAGTGAGAGATTATTTTTCTCTAAATTTTTTTAGGGAGAGCTTTATTCTCTCCAAGGATATCTTTGTTAGGGGTGATCAAAAGAACTACGAGAGTAGGTAATCGAGAAAACTAAATTGGTCCAAACCAAAAAACTGGGTAATAATTCCGTAGTTTTCAAAATGGTTAAGTTACCCGAACCTACTTGAAAATTTAGGTTAGGGTATGGTTTTCAATTTTCAAAAATTACGATTACCCGAACCTACCCATATATATGTAAGGTTGGTTAAGATAACTAGTAACTAGACCCCAACTCATAATTATTTAGTTATTCATTAATAATTTAAGGTACGAGACCCATGCTATTATATATTTTATTTTTCACAACTTACAAACTTGGATATTTAACCTTATCTTCAATTTGCTTTTTTCATTTCCTACATTCATTGCAAATAATTTCATTTGCTCTATTACTCTATTTTTTTTTGTCTTTCTTCAAAATTTCTTTTCCTGTCTCATAAATTCTATCAACTTCACCGCTGTACATTTTTTGTTTTTAAGTTTTAGAGATTACATGTTTGGTTGTGAAATAACTTGTCATCCTTAATAAAAAGTGAACTAACAGTTTTCAAAAAGTAGGGAAAATGAAAATAAATGTTTAGAATATTTTGTGTTTTAATTATCTATTGTGTTTTGATTTTCTATTTTGTTGGTGGTTTTTTAGAGTTGTAAGAATAAACACTGTTATTAATTTGGATAATTGTTGTATTGTCTTTTTAGTTAATCTAATTCTATTTTTTTTTCACAAGTACAAGAGAGTTAGATTATATGTCATGAAAAATTTGAATTCGACGGTGATAGTGTATACATTGTTAGTGTATATAAGATTTACTCTATAAATATTCATATTACTCTTCTGTTTCAAGCTTGTACACATGATTGAAAAATAATTTCATATTTTGTGCATTTCAAAAATATTTGAAAAATTCTCATACTTTTTAACTAATTTTATAAAACACGTAATAAAATTTTGATGTACTATACTTCACGAATCATACTTGAATTTTTGAAAAAAATTTAATATTTGAGTAAGGATCATGGCATACCTTCCAAATTATATACAATATAGCAACGATATATATATCATGATTGCGAGAGATTTATGCATCTGAAAGCAATAAAGTGATGAAATTGTGATAAATGTAACATCTATGGCTCCTAAATCCTACCTTTTTGCTTGGTGATTCGGGTTTTGATTGAGGAACGGGGCTTGGTGTAAAAGTTAAAATTGGTTAGAATATATTACAATCTTTGAAGAGTATAATAATTTTATCCATCTTTTCAGTTTCATAATTTTTATTTATATTCGTGTGTATTAGTATTATTCACATATAAGTTTATATGCATAATTTTGTCAAACTCGTATTTTTATGCTAAATTATTAAATCTATTATTGGAAAAAATAGTATAATATACATACGTGTAATATCTCGTATTGTACCCGTCCCATGTTTTACCAACTGTAAGTCGGAAAATGTTACATGTTCACACACATATACATATAATATCATTTATTAAGCATATAAATTCTTTATTTCATCTTTTTGATGCAACACCGCCCATATCAGGTGGCAAAGTAATTATAAGTTAACTATTCTCACGAATCTAATTAAAAAATTTGATGATATCTTGGTCAAGAAAGTAGGCTTTTAAAACTGGGAGAAGTTTCAATCTCTTTCTTTTGGTCAGAGAAGATGCTTTAATTGTGTCTACAATGTAAAAATAGGCAACTATACAGTTTTGTAGGCACAAATGAATTAGGTTTTAATTTCAAAGTTCTTCTAGATTACCTCTAGCAAGAATTAGAATTGATAACCATACAGTGGTGGAGCCAGAAAAAAATCTTAGTGGGAGCAAAAATAACATTAAAATTTTTTATCTACTCTTTTTCTAGTTTTTTAAGCGAAAAAAAAATAAATTCACCAACAAGTACAAATGATACGTATATTCCATGAAAAACATAAAAAGAGAAACTCAAAATTATTAATGTAATAATAATTTTATTTCAAAAACAAACTAAACTATTTACAATGACGCATGATGAGTTTTCATATTTTGATAACGGTTTATAACTTTTTCATTTTGAACTTCACGAAATATATTTTTTTCAATATAAGTAATTAAACTAAATTTTGTGGCCTATTCTTTCACATCTTTTCTAAAAAAACTCTGGGGGCACATTTAAAATTATGTCAAAATAATACATATATTATAGAAATTTAAGGGGGCAGTGGGGGCCGTCCCCCCACCTTAAATCCGCCCCTGTAACCATATCCACCTCCTAATAAGATTCTTCTACCCAAGCCATCAGCTGGAGAAAATCATTAGGTGCTGGATACAATAAAAGGGCTTGTGGCTCTTACTCCTGAAACAAGCACGTAATAAGCTTTGATTACTTGCTAGGTTACCCAAGCTAATTAGGTCCCTCCAGTACATTGACCAGTTCACACACAACAAGGAATAAAGGTTAAACAACCGTAGAGTTTTCACTTCTCAAGAAAGCCGAAGACCTACGTTAATCACTTCGTTTGTTTGTCATTTGTCAATAGATTTGTTGAAATGGACAAGTTTCAACAAATTGTAATCATAGTCCCTAGTTTGTTTGGTTTAGACTCAGTCTCGTACCTTACTTATATGTTACTTTTAACACCTATGGTCCTTTATGTTTCGACTGTTTCTTAATTCAATCCAATACATTTAACTTTGACAAATTGTACCTACTATATATATATATATCAAGTAAATCTTATATACATATATTGACATTGTATACACTATCACCGTTAAATCCATGATACACGTGTAAAAGTTGAAATTCAAATTCAAATTTTATATAGTTATCATTTATCGAAAACTGACAGTGTATACATTGTCATGTACAAAAGATTAATCCATATATATTTGTATACTCAAATTCTTTAAGGATGAAAGCATGAATTCCATTAGCATAAGTTACTAATTCATTGAAATTAAAGATGAGAAACTACCAATTAATTGTATGTTATGATGCACATGCATTTGAGGAAGATACAATTATGTCCTATAGTTGTATTTTATAAAGATTTGATGGACAAATACATAAAAGATTATACTTCTTACGATATATTATGCAGACAAACAAAGCTATCCTTGCAACAAGGTAATACAATGTATATTTTACATGAGAAGGTAATGCAAGTAAAATAACAATTATACATACTTACACACACAACAATCACACCTAATTCTTTCTCCTCATTTATTGCATGGTAATTCTGTAACTTTTCATTTAGGAACTTTATGCTTTAGTTACCAGATTGAATTTCTTAAGGACTTTTTCGTTAGAGATGATATGTATAATTACTTTAAAGATATTAAGTGAAACAAAACAAAGTAATGAACTAAATCGTAAATAACAAAAACTACAAGGGACCAAATTTACAATTCTTCCTTTTGAACATGACTTTCTTCCTAAGAAGCAAAGAATCTCTTTCACATTTCTGTTTTTTTCCCAACAGCCTCATTTATAAGAAACGGTAGATGTTGATGCAAGCAAGAAAGCTAGCAAGATGATTACTTTTTTTTTTTTTTTTTTGTCTTCGTTAATTAATATCTCGCCATCTCCGCCACACCAACTCTTCTGTAGTCTACCCCTTAAAGCCTCCCAACACCTCCCCACCCCCCCTCTTTTCCCCCACTCAAACTTGTATATATAGTTACCTGTATATAAGTGTGGCCTTGGGTAAATAAGAAGGTGTCTTTTTCTTGGAAAGTCTTCTTCTTCATCAACTCTTTTTTCTGCATTTATCCCTCAACAGTACTGCTCACACATCACACACACACGCACACACACTGAACATTATGTGTGATTAGACAGGCATATATATGCATATATAGCAGAAAAACGTTCCAATTATATTGGAATAATGGGATTTCTGAAAGATGAAGGCGTGGTTTACAAGCCCGTTGACAGTGTTGATCTTGGCCCTGACAGCAAGGAAGTTTATCTCCGAGCCAATGTTAAAGGTATGCATGAAACCACTTACACTCCATAAACTGTGTGTGTTTGTGTGTGTGCCCGTGAGTGTGTGTGTGTGTTGTGTTTTCTTCTTTTTTAGAAAAACTCTGTATTTATAATATTTTTGGGATGTAGTTATGACAAATTAAAGAAATGATGAAGGATTTGGTGTCTGATTGCTCTTGATTGATGATAAAGATTGATCAAGATAGATGGAATTGACTAGTATGCATGCACGTGCATTGCAAAGGATTGCATTTTCTTTCCTTTAATATAATATGAAATTATGAACTGTGTGGTCCAATGTGAAAAATCCTATAAATGTTAGGGGCAAATTTTTATTTGTAAAAGTATCTCTTTGAAAATTTTCAAGTTTATAAGGGACAAAATAGAATTTTCCTCTTCCTGTCCACCCTCCCTAACTTTTTCCATGGTTTTGGCTGATAATGGGATTAATTATCAAAATTTCCACCTTACGTTGAAATCTGTTCTATTCTTTTTATTTTTATTTTTATTTTTTTGGAAAAAGTCAGTTCTATTTATATAATTATATTGCTGATATAAATGGTAATCTCTCAAGCTAATCAAGTGCTAGAAGCAAGTACAATGTTGGGTGGTCCCTTTTTCCAGAGGAGGCTGGCGGCTCAAATGATGGAGCCTCATGACCAAGTTACAACTGGAAAGGAATTAGTTTACCATTTTATTTTTTGTCGAAAATTTGCTGGTTTTTTTTCTAGGAAAAGAAAAAAGAGAAAACCCTTAATTAAAACCAAGCCATTGTGTATCTCAATCCCATAAATTTTTTTTTTTTTGGCTTCGAATTGTAACATCAGAATTTAGAAGATGAACTTTGAAGGTGTAGAATAGACTACCATAGGGATATTCAGATTTTGGTTAGGCCAAGAATTGATGTCCCACTTGGAAAGAATACGTGTCAATTTTGGCACGTTCTACATTTTTCAATACAATGTCAAAAAGGCATTTGGTATTATAAGTCATTGACTAACATTTTCATACATTGTTTACAACAGCTAATTGTTTTGTTTAGTCTCCAATTTGAAATAAGTACTTAGTTTTTTTCTGTTTTTCTTTTTGGAGAAATAAATTCTCAATCATTTATCTGCAATTTAATAGAGTTTAAATTTCTTTTTTTTTTAATCAATCGTCACTTGTGTACCTTACGCCTACTCTAACAGAGTTGAATTGAGTCAAGTCATTTTGCGAAAGGCCTTATACCTTTATTCTTCTGATTGACTTTATATCATTGTGTAGCACCTCGAATGGCTGGCTTTCTAGTTAAAGTTTTTGCTTGGCTCTTGGAGTCAAGAATATTTGGAGGTCTTATGTTATACATCCTCAAGAGAAACAATCTGATTCATAAGGTATCATTTCTTTTCTTGATTGGTTTTAGTAGCTCAAGTATATAAAAGTGTTAATCTACTGACAAAAAATATTTTGTTGACCGACAAAATAAATTAAGTTGACTGAATAGCTAACTTTTCTGAATCTCTATGAAATTCTCCCGCAAATTTTGTCAAGCAAATTAATAGTGGACGATTTCCAGTAATCTCATTAATAAATTTCTTTTTTTTTTTATCAAAAACATTGATTATTATTGTATTTTACAATAAATTATGCCGGTCCTTAAAATTTTAAAGCACATCCTAACTCATTAATTCTTAACTTTAGAAGTCGGCCAATTTACAGTGAACAGAATATCATTTTGGTCCATTAAAGTGGACAAAACCTGAAGTGAGAAAACTTTAATTTAAAGAAAAGCATATCCAGATACTCAATATTCTTTTTTTCATTATAGTTAATTAGTTTGAAGGCTTTATTGCACCTTCCCCCATATAATTATGGGTGAGTAGCAATTTACCCCGTTTGTGTCCACGAAATATACAAACTACCCTGATGACTAAGCGCTTTTAGACCTATGTTTTTAAACTCAAACCGGACCGTCCAGGAGCAGGCCAAGTATCTGGTGCGAGTTATCCCACAAAATCGGATAGACATAAACTCAGTCAAACTAGGTCAAAAACCGGGTTTGACCGGAAAACAGGAACGATGTCAAAGCTTTTTTTAAGGTCAAAGCATTTTCAATATTATGTTTTGACCCCGAGGTTGTTAAAAATTATTAATATACCTCAAATATTTTATATTTTATAAATGTTGCCCTAAAATTTGGTGTTGTTTTTCAATCAAGTCCATAATTTTAATTCTAAACTTGTTAATGTTCATTGAATAATATAAATTGCTACTTGATCGTTCTAATTTCTTTGTACTTTCTTGTTAAATATATTTGAAACATCAAATATATATAAATATACCTTTATTAATATCAACATGCTCTAAGATATTTTATATACAATATTTTAATTTTTAAATAATTTTTATTTATGACATTATCCGATTCAACCCCGATTGAACTCGATCAAATCCATTGACCCCTGACCCTTGATTTCGATCGAGTCGATACCTGGTCCAAGTCTTAAAACATAGTTTTAGACATTTAACGGTCCAAATGCTTCATTAATGTGTTGGACAAATGTGTCTTTGTCTTATAAGTTTTTCTATTAAGTCTTACTTTCGTTTTCCTTTTCTTCTTTCTTTCTTTTTTTTTTTAACCTTGTTCCTTTTCATTTTTTAATGCCACTAATGCCTTTTATTTTGTCCTAATATTTTTATAAAATTTTGACTTGCTGTAGCTTATCCTCTCATTCTTACTCTAGCTTGTGTCATATCTATTATGTATACATCACCAGCTATTTTTCTTGTTGAAAACATATGATGCATTAATTGTTAATAAAATATAGAAATAGCATAAAGTAATTTTACTAATTTATAATAAAAATAATAATTGATTGTTCATAACATAGACATTTGATAAAATATAGGGTTAACCACAAAAACTCCCCCTAAGTATACCACTTTTGCACTTTAACCCCTAACATTATTTTTCCTCACTTTACTCCCTAAACTATTAGTCAATTCTAACATTGTGTAATGGTGATGTCAAAAAGACATTTATACCCCTTAGAGCTAACTATGGTAAATTCCCTTAAAAGTATAGTTTATTTTGTGCTTTATCCCCTAACATCATTTTTTTTTTATCAATTTGTTTATTTATTATAAAAATCATTAATGAACTCCAATATTGGATAACACTCAGAACAATTAATATCTAAAAAAATCAATATTCCTAACATAATAATAAAAAATAATTTATATATATATGGTTCTAGTTAAATTTCATTTCGTAATTACACCTTTTTTTTTAGATTGAGGAGAATATCTTGCTAATTTGATTCAATAGTGGGAAAAAGCAAACAAAAAATATTATTAAAAAAATAATATGTGAAAAATATCTTTAGAAGTCTAAAAATGATTGGAATATTGTCAGTTTCTCTTTAGAAATGTGCATATAACTAAAATTTTCTTTTAATAGCTATATATTTTTTTATATAAAAGTATACATTTTTTATTGATAATACTAAAAAAGAGAAACATGGTTGATTTGGAGTTCAAAATTTTTAGTGTTTTTCCTTTAATATACCATGCTTAGATGCTATTAAAATTTATTTCAATTGCTAAATTTTTCTAAAAAAAAAACTTTTTTATCGCATGTATGTTGAGTGGCTCAAAATATTTTAGCTGACTAATGGTTTTAGAGATGAATAGACAAATTTAAAAAAAATGATATTAGCGAAGAAAATATAAAATAGCTATACTTTAAAGGGGATTTACTATAGTTAACCCTTGGGGGTATCAACATCTTTTTGACATTTCTGCTATGCAGTGTTAGAGTTGACTAACGGTTTAGTAGATAAAGTAAGAAAAATATAACGTTAGGGGGTAAAATACAAAACTGGTTAAACCTTAAGGGGGAGTTTTTATAATTAATCCTAAAATATTTTTACTTCATACGTATATTTAATTTCTTCTACTTGTGATAATTAAATATTGTAACAAGAAAAATAAAAATATATAAATCATGAAAAAGAAGAAAGAAAGAAGGAAAAATTTCAAGTGAAATATACTACTGAATATTTAATTTCTATTTGTTTTAACAATTAACGCATGATAAGGAATTACTTCTATAAATGGGCGTTACTCTTTAATTTCACATGATGAGTTATGATGATTAACTATTTTTCAGATGAAAACAAGAGCATTTATTTAAGTTTGAAAAGAAAATCTTTTTAGGGATAAAGAAGAATGGACGAAGAAAAATGAAAGTATTTGGTGCCACTAGGGTAAACTTGGTTAAGAATTAAGTATCATAGGGTATGATTATCTTTTTCGAATCCCCATACAATGAAAGTAAAGTTACATTTTTATTTGCTGGTCATCATGGATAATATGTAATATGTAATTTAGCATATTCTGAATGTTTTCTCTGCAAAATCAATGTTGATAGATGCATTGCAAAATTCTCTTTAATTTGGCCAATTTTTTTTTATTATTATTTGGAAGCAATCTATTAGCATAAGAAAGTAAGGTAATTGTCTTTGCACTGGAAACTTTTATTTGTGAAGGATATGTCAAGAAAGTGAATAATTACTTGGGCATTGTAAAACCAAAACTCTTGACATGTATGGATTATACACTGAAATACTAACTACACACAAGCTGTTTTATTTGTTTAAGACACAGTGAAAATTCTTGGTTTTCTTGTCTTCTTTTGAATACCCCATTATTTGGAATATATTTGATTTTACCTTAAATACATTCCAATCATCAGTTTACTATTTTAAGTTCAATTTATTCCACATACATCATAGTTCATCTCACAACAATGCTACACAATTATTTTAAAATATTTTTCCAAAGAATATTGGATCCAAACAAAAATTGAATCATTTCGTATTCTTTTCTCATTGTTGGAGATTTCACACCCCTTTCTTTTGTTTTGTAAGTTTGTCAAACTATCTTGCATCACTTTATATTTTTGAGTAGAAGCATCAGTAAATATAGCCTTATACTAAAAGACTTCTTGTTGCATAGTGGTCCTTTTAGTTAGCTAACACAGGCCAGTATTTTGCAGCTAGTTTCATTTGCGGAGTTGCAAGAATCACCTCTTTTTGTGCCATTGCACCCTCATGAAGGTTGGTACTTACATGCATTTTACTTTGCATTGGAATTAGTCCTTTAAGATAGAAGAAATGTATATGTCAAGAAATACTGAAAGTGATATGCAATGGTTCCATTGCCCGTTAGTATTTAGTCTGGTTTTATTACTTTCGTGTCTATCACAAGTGACAAAATTAGGGGGAATAAGGAGTATACCTGTACACATAGAAACCCTGAAACGCTCTTTTTTGTATCCTCTAATCATTCCAATTTTCGTGGTCACAGTTATTTGTTTGAAAGGATGTGTACTTTTCACATTAAACTGAAAGAAGCTGTATGCTTGCCTCTGAATGCAAATTTTTCTGGCAGGGCATGGTGAAGAAGAAAAATGCACCAAGTCTGATCATCTTTCTCCTGTGGAACAAGTTCAATTGGCTACTGATTGTCTTCAAACTTCAGAGGAAATGAATAAAATTAATCCAAAACTTAGTTTTCAACGCTGGACAATACTGGATTATTCAAGAAGATATATGTCTCAAGAAGTAACCCCTGTCATGGTATTATTGGATCATCCTTTTCACAACTATCAATATGAATTTCTTGTATAGTCAGTCAGAAAAACAAATCTCAAGCCCATTTTCTCTGTCTTTTATTTTACTCCAGCATTCTTCTTAATTGTCATCATGTATATAATGCTCATCCGTTCAATTCTAGGAAATTCATTGTTTCTTTCTTTCAGGTAGCAAAGAAGTTTATAGCAGCTGTAAATGAATCATCCAAGCCTTTACGACCTATGTCATTCTTTATTGATTTCAATCCTGAAGATATATTACAACAAGCTACCGAATCAACTCATCGGTATGAACGAGGTATGCATTCTTGTCTGTATTCGAAAGGTGAACATGGTTTCTTGCCACATATTGCAATGTCTTGATGTCTTCAGAGTTTCAAGGATTGCAGATTTTTATGCTGTTGGAAAATTGACTGGCTGGAATCCAGAAAAGATGTTTCTGTCCATTGTTAATTAATATCAGGAATATATCAAAGTTCTTGTACTGTAACTGTGTAGTTCAATTTTTATTTTCTTGACAAAATTGTTCGCCTTTACAGAAATTTCAGTTATACAAGTAAGCACTGCGACAGACTTATGCCCTGAAGTTTAAAAATTAACAATTTTGTTCTAATCAAACTTTTTCTGTTTCAACACCTTATGCTTTCACTGCATTTTTGTTTTGGCAATAATTTTCATCTTAGCAGAAGCCCCTTTGGATGAGCAGCTAAATATATATTCTGATTGAGGCTTTCACTAACGAAATCTGGTATAACTGGTTAGAATTGTCAGGCAAATTTCCTTATGACACTAATTTCAAACTACAATATCATTTGGTGATTATACAGGTTATCAGATCCTTCATTTCTGCAGAAAAATTGAGCATAAGAAGCTTTGTTACATACTCTTCCTGTTCATGATTTGTGAAACTGGTTCATTGATTTGAATGTATGAGTACTGAAACAAAGTCATGTCTTTGAATTTTGGTAAATTGTACCTTTTTATAGCGAGAAAATTCTGTTTCAGGTGAGCAAATATCTGTTCTAGATGGAGTTCTGATTGCCATTAAAGATGAAATAGATTGTCTACCATATCCAACCACAGGTTTATCTTTCTCCGCATCTGACTTTTAACCATTAGAGAAATGTTATAAACTTTATTCCTGAAAATTATGATTGAATGAGCATTACTTAAGCTTTCATTTCATTGACAAAATGGCCCGTATAGGAGGTACAAAGTGGCTACACAAAGTAAGACCGTGTATTGAAGATGCCTGCTGTGTTAAACGCCTAAGGTCATGTGGTGCCATTCTGGTCGGGAAAACAAACATGCATGAGCTTGGAGCTGGAACCAGTGGGATAAATCCTCATTATGGGTAAGTACAAAATCCCATATCTCACTCATTATAGAAATCTGGCTTTACTTGTTTTAGTTGTAACCTTGAATCAATATTGGTTTTCTTGATTGATAAAAATAGTCTTCCTTTTTTCCTTTTGGAAATTAGGAAATTTGCTGATTTTGTATGATTGATATAGGACAACACGAAATCCTTATGACAGCAGCAGAATTGCTGGTGGTTCTTCTAGTGGATCTGCTGCTGTGGTATGTGCAGGACTATGCCCTGTTGCTCTTGGTGTTGATGGAGGAGGTAAAACTTGATCATGTTCTACTTCTCTTTTTTCTTACTAAAAATTACTATAGGTATCCACAATTTTAACAATCCAACTGCCTGAAAGATTTGAAATAAGACGCCATTAGATATTAGCCATATCTAATCAAATTTAAGCAGCAATTATCTACTCGGCTCTTACTAGTTTTTACGATGCTAAGTTGTCCTACTTGTAGCTTGGCGCACTTCTTAAGATAGAAAATTTTGTAAAAATGAAAGATCCCAACAAAGGCATAGTCAACTTAAAACGATGAAAGGGGAAATAAAAAATACATATTGGTTCTAAATTACAGAGCCTGCTTCAGCTAATACTACCTGTTCCACACTAGACTTATGTGTAAGCGCAAAGAAAAGCTAAAAAACCAAGTAAAGGTTTCCTGGGAAGAGTAGACAATTGATATCAAGAAAATGCAGTTGATTATGGCCCTCAAAATGTGAACCATCTTGAATATTCAAAAATGGTGCTATGTGGCTCTAAAGTATTAACTCTTAAGAACCAAATATCCTAGCAATATGATCAGGATAGAAAAAATGTTTGAAATAATTAAAACCATCAACTATTTCATTAATCCCATGACATTGTAATATCAATAGAGACTTTACCAGTATCAAGTCTATAGCCTTGTGTTTCTGCCAATATTTATTCAGATGCCCATGGTCCAAATCTTAACTCACTTATTTAAGCTGTATCGACACTTTTAGAGTTGATTTATTGAATCCTTTCCTCAATTAGATTCTCTCTGATGTCACCCTTAGCAGTCCAGATTGCTCCATTGCATTCTGCTTTTGATGTTCTTCTCCTCTACTTTTAACACTGGATATTATTTTACAGTCTCGTGAACCAGCAAACGTCATGCTCTTTTGTTTGAATAGATCATTTTCTTTGCTGTATGGAAAAGAACCAGTATATATATGTATTTCACACCATAGATATTCTCTATCTGTGTCAAATGAGTTGCTAAGAAGAGAAGACATCAAAATTCAATGAATTTCATCTGATGTTCTACCTTGCTTTAGCCACATCTTGTAGTGATTCAACTTTCACATCATTGTAGAAAATGTTACTGGTATGGAGATTAATCATTTCTTCTTTTGTTCCAGTTTTTGTGGGAACTGAAATTTTATATCTTTCATTCCAGTTGTATACAGTTTATTATTACATCAGTCTGTTTGTTTGTCATCTGTCTCAAAATGTTCTTCTTCTTTTTAAAATTAATGTAAGTTTCTGTTTCACTTTCTCTGCTTGATTAGGATCCGTACGAATGCCGGCTGCTCTCTGCGGTGTTGTTGGTCTCAAGCCAACATTTGGACGTGTACCACACTCGGGGTATTTTCTATTTATCATATCTGTTGACCTCATCAATTTCTCAGAAAATTTGGTTTCATGATAGTTGATCCAAAATGTGATTTCAGTGTTCTCCCTCTGAACTGGACAGTTGGGATGGTTGGGATACTAACTGGTACAATTGAAGATGCACTTATAGTGTTAGTAATCTTAATCTCCTCTTTCCAAGTCAGATTACATTCACTCCCATGAACACTTTCTTTTTTTTTTTAAATGACTTTGAATGCCAATTTACAATTTCCAGGTATGGAGCTATCAGTGGCCCAATATCATCAGATCAATCTGCTCAAGTAATGGTATGTGGAGATATTACTTCACATTCAAATGCGGAGGTTAAGCTCTGCATTGTTTTCTGATTCGCAACAAGTTTGTTAATTCAACAAAACAAGTGACCATTTGATGGACAATTTAGTCAGATCAACTGAATTTTGACCTTTTTGGTTCTTCTTTCTTTTGGAGAATGTACCAGCCTAAAGTATGTTTTCCATTACTTAAGGCACCAGAGTGCAGATCTGACATCAAACTGGCAAAATATGGAGAGGTTTGTTTTCCACAAATTTTATTAACAGTACATCAATTTTTTTTCTGTCTTAAGGTGGATGTTACTTTTATAAATTATCTTCCACATCCAGAAGTCATGATTAATTGCTTATGTTATTACTCATGGTTTCTTGATTTAGTGGTTCAATGACTGCACTGATGACATAAGAGTCTGCTGTTCAAATGCTTTGGCCAAATTATTTGATGTCTATGGTTGGAAGGTACTGATAATGCACTTCTCTTTACATGAATAAGTGTGTGTGTTTATTATGCTTGCATATAAAGGCGCTCAATCTTTCATACTCTACATTATCTTTCTTCCAAAGACTTCTACAAATGATTCCAATGTATCCCATATGAAATCCTAGATGAAGAGTTGATATATAATAAAGCCACTACTGTTTTCTTTATATTTGATCATATTGATTTCAGAGTTTAAATGCTAGCTTCCTGACATATTCAAGCTTTCTTCTTTGCCAGACCATAGAGGTTACCATGCCAGAGATAGAGGTGATGCGTCTAGCACATTACTTGACCATTGGCTCTGAATGTAGTACTTCAATTGCCTGTCATCTGGAAAAGTTGTACGTAGTTTCAATTATTAATATGCCATTTGTATTACTACCCATTTGATATAATACTAAATATGCAAGGCTGACTTTTGGGATCAATCCTATCAGGGATATGGCAGAATTGGGATGGGATGCTAGGGTAGCACTTTCCGTCTATGGTGCCTTCAACAGCAGGGAGTACTTGAACGCCCAGATGATTAGGTAATCCAACTTTACTGTTTAAATCTAAATTGGATGATGACTGTTATTCATATCATCAAAATTGTTTAATAATAGATTAGCATAACACCAAATTTTTTTAGACTCATTGTGAAGATTTATGCTTCTTAATCTATCAAAATCCTGAAAAGCTAATAGGCATGTTTTGTGTCAGCTTCCCACCTACTGTATCAAGGTCTTTAGTGCCTGCAAAAACTCTTTCTTTAAGAGGTATCAGACCTTGACTAGAATGGAATATCCTAACAGTTGTGCAATTTCGAGCTCATAAAACCTGTGGTAATTTTTCTTTTACCATAGATTTAGCCTGAATATGAAAAAGTAGGGGTTCATCACTTTAATGTTCAACCTGCCTGGTCATACCTTATGTCTCTAAGTAAAGATAGATTAAGAAGATGATGTTATGATAGTTTGATGATAAAGAGAAAGGCTCCTTATTAAGGTTGAAAAAAATGTATCTGCACTACACTCAGATATTGAGGATAAGCAGTTGAACTAACTTAAGCAATCCCCTGTTGCTAGCTCTTCTTGTTTTGTTGGTGGTGTTGGTCCTGTGATGGTTGATAAAGCAATTTGAAGCATTGTGTATCTATATTGTGTAACTTATAGCAAGACTATGTTCTAGTGATTGTTTAGTTGGTCAAATAAACAAGGTTAAATTTTTTGAATTATAGAAAGCAAATTTGGTTAACATCAAATAGATCCTAGTAGTCAGATTATATAAAGGTAACTAAATGGAAGGAAGACTAGTTATAAAATCCAAATCAATCATTCTCTTCGGGTGTGACTGACTGATACTTGAATAGCATATCATATGGAGCATGAAACAGTTCATATTGTTTTAGCTTTTTTGGAGTAATTTGAACTGTGGATTTCAAACAATATTGCTTTTCCAGACAGATTCAATCAGGAAAACAATTGGAACACACTCTGCAGTTTATGTTAAAGCAAATCACTCCATTACTATAGATTTCATAACTTAAGCCAAGAGATATAAATTTATAGAACTACTCTATACAGGGGTTTATATTGTAAGTATGAAGAACTACTCTGACCTAAAAAAATGTTAAGTACAAAGATGTCTGTGGATCAAATGTCAGTTGGCAGCTAAGAGGAACTATATATACATTATACATTGCAGTGCATCTTGAATCAGCTAAGTGAATATGCTTCCCAGGAGTGCCATTTAAGTTTCTCAGGGAATGTGTGTATTTTTTTCTTGTCCAATACAGTGGAAAGCATTGAACCATGCACTGGAAATGCTATGGTTATGCCCACACAAGTTATTTATGTTCATTCTATGAAAGCATTGTATACCTCATCTAGCTCAACTTGATCACAACTCGTTGCCTGAAAAACCAATGAAATAATGTCAACGCAGCAGTTCTCTGTTCGAAGTACAGTTCAGATCAACTGCATGTAGTTCTATTTTTATTTTTTCACAAAATCAATTCTAGAGTGATGAAATATCATTGATGTCTTCTTCCTCAAGATAAGGAACATGATTTCTTAGGTGCTCTAATAATGTGGTTATAAAGTGGCGTACGGTAAATGTGATAACTAGCCTTGCTGAATGTAGATTTGAAGGCTTGCCATAAATTTATGCTGTGATCTTGTTCAGCAGCTTGTGCAGTAAAAAACCATAAATACCATTCTCAGTTCGTTGATTGTATTTGATCCGTCTTCTTTTTTTACATGCCAGCTATCCTCAAGATGAAATCCCATTTTTCTATCTGGACTAAGCCTTTTTAGTTTCTTGCGAACTATGTCCTCCTGGATAACTCTGTGGTACTTACGGCTTCCATCCATCGTTGTGCCGTATTAGAGATTGTCTTTAGAGAAGCACAAACACATTAGACTACCAGACTGATGATTTAACAGTCTGGAAACTTCTGCCATCTTTCAAAATTTACTTGACAAATGAAATTGGTGGCAGAGTAACACCATTAGGATCCCGTTGCTAGGTAGGCATTTCACAAAATTTGACCAAGAAGATATCAGACAACAGGCTCTATTTGTTGCAGATAACATGGTGCAGTGAAACTATTGCCCACAATCTTTGGAAAATGTTGGATGTGTATATTTTTCCTCTTTTGAAACATGCTTACCCTATCACATTGGAAAGGAGGAAAATGGACACATAAGATTAACACAGATAATTGAAGTTTACTTGCAAAAATCATGGACTCTGATAAATCCTTAACATGTTGACACAGATTTTGACCTTGGTTCTTTTAGGTGTAAACTACGCTCTCCACTACATTATTCTTGGTTGAACCTAGGAAATCCTTGCTTCTTGAGGACTTCAGTTTGTTCCCATTTCCCAATTCAGTCTTGTTCTTAAAACTAGTGTCTTTTAGGCTATTTGCTCTTGCCCATGCTGTTTCATAACCAAGAGGTATCCACTCCTGTCAAGGAGCTTACCTTGTTCCTTCCTGCACTAGTGTTTCTTGTGGTACATAAACAAGCTTGTTACTAGATAATGCTTTGTTAGACATATTTATTCACCTTATAAAGCTTTAATTTTAGGTGAACCTTGAATTCAACTAAAATGTAAGTCCCTTTACTGTACTTTAATTTTCTGCCCAATAGGATTCGTCTAGTTCTTAGGACCTATTCCTTCTTGTTTGCTGGAGTTTCAGAATAATTCATCTGCCTTTCACCATGTAGCAAGAGATCTATGTTTGTAACATTCAGGCAAAATTTTTGCTGAGGCTCCCATGGAAAAAAAGCGGTAGCCGATGATTTTAATAATTTCTTCTGAAAATCATTGCCTTTTGTCTTTCACTATCTACAGGAACCGGCAGCTGCAGTTTTACATGAAAATATTTGCCAAGGCAGATGTCATAGTTACACCGACAACTGGGTACATTTTTCAGTTGAAAAGAAGCTATGCTTTTTTTGTTTCTGAGCAGCTAATAATGCAGATATAAAACAAGAAGTTTTTATGCTAAAATTCTTATGACTTCCATTTTATCTATGTACATGTCCTTTAACATCCATTCATCTGGCAGTGTAACAGCATATCCAATAAAGGATGATGCTTTGAAGACTGGAGAGTTGGATTACATAAATGGAGGTTTGAAGTGACTGACTTACACTTGAATCCAATTTCTTTGTTATGTTTCTTTATTTGATCATCCATTTTGCATTCTTACTACTGTAATAGGCATGAATTGGCTAATTTTCTATCCAAAAAAGAAAAGGGGGCAGAAATCTTATCTTGGACTTTTATCATTTCAGCTGCACTAGTTCGATATCAGATAGCAGGGAACTTTTTGGGATTGCCGGCAGTGACTGTTCCAGTATGTATTGAAATGTTTTTTCGTGCTATCATTCCAAATTCGTCAATTCTTCTTTGTAGGCATTTCAACAGAGTTTCTTTTGTATAGGTTGGATATGATAAATCAGGATTGCCAATTGGTCTTCAATTCATCGGGAAGCCATGGTCCGAATCTCTGTTAATCCATGTAGCCTTCGCAATGCAAGTAAGATTTCATTCTTATTTTGGTCTAGCATAATGTTGATAAACATTTTGAGCTAAGTTACTTGTGCAAATCGCCACTCTCTATTTGACGTTTTAAATTCTATTCGTAATTTTCTTGTTTAATAACAGACAATGAATGGTTTACTGCCCCTTGAATGTTCATTTACTAGAAGTTATGCTCTTTGTAATCATGTGAGACTTTTATTGGTTTTCAGGCACTATGCATATCAGATTACAGAAGGCCAGAAATTTTCTATGATTTGCTAAGCAAGGATTAAGTCATTGACAGAATTCTACATGTACTGGCCTTCTCATTTCCAGGAGATTAACGAAGTATTACCAAGATAAAAGCAGTAAAGGACAGGTTAATTAGCATCCATCTCTTCTAGAGTAAAGGACAGATAAATCAATGTTCTTTGGTATGGCTGTGATATGCATTTATTGTGTCCTGTTTTTATACATTTCCAAGTCTTTTTTCTTACATGTAATGGTACTTTTTGTCACTGTTTTGAAGTATGTCTATCAAATGTTTATCTTAAAACTGAATGGTAATGCGTACTTTATTGAATAGAATTGTGCACTTTAATAAGCAGCAATGTGCATTAACCAATTAGTGATTATAGGGGCTTCATTGTTATAAATTCATATCTTAGAATGTATTATAAGGTGGCTTAAAGGCAATGATTTTCAGAAGAAATTATTAAATCACTAGCCATTTGGATTCATAAAATAAGAATAAAAATGGAGTGTCTGAAGCTAAATATGGAGTTCTAATGTCATTGGCTCATTCTAATTCACGGATTTTCCTGATTTCAAATTCCTAAAACTTGTTAGTTTCAAAAACTCATTTTCCCCAAAAATCCCAATTTCGAGGTTTACTTGAAGATGCATAATGCTCAAGTTCAACAGCCTAAATTCCAGTGGGCGATGAAAGACTTGTTCCTTAAAAATTATAAATAGAGAAAAAGAATTTTGAATCAAAATAGAGAAGAAGAAAGAACCCAAATTAGATACCCACTCACTTGTCTCACTTGTCTAGTGCTCACATATTGTCTATGAGGGCAATCATATTAGAGTTCTTGGTCGAAATTTTGGAGATTTCACCCTTATGAATAATATATGCAATAAGTTTTTTTTTTTTTTTGATAAAAGCAAATTTCATTAATAGATTGCTAAAAATCATCCAACACGATTTAATTTTACAGATACAATAAATCTAAAAAATTATCAACAGATTTGAAAAATACAAGAAATTTCACAATTGTCTTCTAATAGATAAATCACTGTAGTTACCTTCTGTATATGTTGCAATCAGCAGATGTGTCAATCAATGGTTTTAAACCCTAATAATAATGATGAGATCTGTCAAAATAATAGACTCAAGATCCAAAAAAATATTCAGATCTAAGAACCAGATTTGAAATAAATTTTGATCTAACAATAAAATAAGAAAAAAATATAAAATCTCCATAAGAATCACTAAAAGAATAGAAAATACTCACTAGGAATCATAGGAGAAATAGAAAACTCTCGTTAATAAAAATTTGGAGAGACTATTAGAAAAACAAAACAAACGAAATTCATGGGAGGGAAACCATGGTGTGATCTCCTTACCTAAGGGAAGACCTTTGAAAAAAGGAGAGGAAACAGAGAAAAGTTGGAGAAGAGGAGTGGTAAATTAAGAGAAGAGGAAGAGTTGAATATCCTTAACGGTGAACTTTCGAATATTTGAGCACATAATTGACATGGAAGTTGCACATCTATTGGCATTTGATCACAAAAAAAAAAAAGCCAATTTCAAAACCAAAAATAAGTTTTGCTACGTTGTCAATGCAACTAAGTTGACTTATTAGAAAATTTAAGGATTAATTTTAAAAACCTCGCTTAATCTGAGGTCTCTGACCTGCCTTGAAAATTTGAAAATATTACCGATCTCTCTTATTTCTAGTTTTTTTTTTATAATAATTCAAATTAAGTTAGGAAAAGCAACATTAAAATTATTTTGAGGAATGAGAAGATTGTTTATTCCAAAATTGCCCCTTTAGATTTACACTAGGGTTGTATTGGTACAAACTACAAAAATTTGGATATTGATAAAAGGTAGAAAACAACGATCAAACTTTTGTCATACTCTGCAATTTATCAGGCATCGAACTAATATATTTCACTTGTGGGCCATTATTCCACATTTTTCGTAAAAGCAATTTAGTTATACTGAGAGGTTAAATTATTGTTACTTTATTATTAAAGGCCTAAACTGCTTTAGTCAAAACCCTTTCATAATAATCCTAAGGCGTGAGGCTAGAATAGTCATTTTGCCACGGCCGATGTATGCAACGGGTTCCAAATGCTGACAATGGGAGGTAATTAATATTTTCAGAACTTCAGAGATGATTAGTGACATTTTAAAACTTTGGGGGAGTATCCAAAAAATTTAATCAATTATGGATCATCTTGGTTTTCATTCTTACTTCGTAAATATATGTGCTTACATTTTTTTTTCCCTTTTGTGACCATCAAGTTAGGAATAAATATTTTACGAATTGAGTATATCTTCATTAATCTCATACCAAGATCCAAATCTGAATCAACTTAGACTTGAGAGGTAGTTCCTGATAAAAATTCTACTAAAAAAATCCATATTTGTGCAGCTTTAGCCCCATTGTTCTCAAGGTCTCAAGAAAATGAAATCTCACATGCCCGAGACGCTCTAGCAATGTTGGATATTTGTTCGATTGTCTTGCTCTAAGAAGCTTCCATGTAGTGATCACTCGCTTTACATGTGTCCACGGATTGGTCATTTCTTCAAGAAATACTTGGTACAAGGCTCGATGGGATTGTGTTTTGTACAGTTCTGTCCGATTGCTATACATATTTAAATTTTTGGTGTATAAATATTATAATGTTGTATAAATATATGTCAAGTATTTTATTTTATGTACATCATTTTTACTCTAAATACAATAATGTAATATAATTGTACATCAAATAATATAAAAGGTACAATCTCGAACTGAACCAAATGAAACCCAACCACACTGATAATCTTTTTCCAAATGGTTGATCATGTCAACTTCAACTTCCAGGCCTCGAAATTGTTCGAAGGAAATTGAAATGAGGCACGATGACAAGCATTTGAGCAACATTTTAGGTTCACTCCAGGTGCTGACCAAATCTGAGTTTACATTAGATTCCCTACTGCTGATGCATAAGGAATCTTTTGTATTTTCTTTTCTTTAAAAACATTCTTAGGATATTGGTCAAGACTAAACTCATCTCCTTCAGTCACAGAGGTGTCACCTGATTTGTAACTTTATATGCCATTTTTTTAAGAGTATTTTTTATTTAACCCTTTTGTGATAGTTTCAAAACACCCCGAAATCAATCCCGGTGTATCTGTATGTCTAAAACAAAAAATGCATTACCAAAATCTTTCATTTTTAATTAAAAATCTCTCGATTTCATGCAATAGTCCTATATCGTTGTTGGCAAGTAAAATGTTATCAACATACAATATTAGAAAAATATACTTATTCCCATAGAATTTATGATAGATATAATCATCAACTAAATTCGTCTCAAAATCAAATAAGATGATCACTTGATGAAATTTATAATACCATTGTCGAGATGCTTGCTTGAAACCATAGATAAATTTTTTAAATTTGTAAATCATATTTTTTGGATCTTCCAATATAAATTTTTCTGATTGCACCATGTAGATCATCTCATCAATGTTACCATTGAGAAACGCTGTCTTTATATCTATCTGGTCTAACTCAAGATTAAAATACGTCACTAATGCCATGATAATTCTAAAAGAGTTCTTTGAAAAGATCAGAGAGAAAATTTCTTTATAGTCGATACCTTCCTTTTATGTAAAACTCTTAACGACACGACGAGTTTTGTATCTTTGCAAATTACTTTTCGAATTTCTCTTAGTTTTAAATATTCATTTACAACCAATGAATTTCGCTTCTTCTGGCAATGGGACAAGATCCCAAATATCATTATTTTTCATGGATTTAATCTCTTCACTCATGGTATCGATCCATTTTTGAAATTTTGAACTTTTTATGATTTGACGGAAGTTGATTGGATCATCTTTCATCAATCCAGTATCATTCTCACGTTTTTGGAAAAAATAATGTAATCATCTGGCACTGCACTTTTTTTTTTCTAGTGAATTTTCTTAATGACATTGGTTCTTGAAGAGGAAAAATTTGTTCTTCTATAACAGTTTGTTATTCGATATTATCTTGTTTTATTATGTCATGATCAGGAATGGGATCCTGAACAAGATCAATGACACATGTGAAAATGTTGACATATTCCTCTTCAACGACAAGATTCCTTACTATATTTTCTCCCCCAAACTCGATATTCTCAAAGAATCGAGCATTTTCTATCTCAAAAATTGATTTAATCGTAGGATCATAAAACTTGTAACCCCTAGATCTTTCAAAATATCTAATAAAATAATAACTAACGGTCCTTGAGTCCAATTTCTTTTTATTTGGCCTATAAGGTCTTACCTCAAGTGGACATTTGCAAATATGTAAATCTTTCAAACTGAACTTTTTTCCTGTCCAAAATTCATAAAGAATTTTGTTAGTTGCTTTAGTTGAAAGTCTATTAAAAATATATGCTGCAGTCTTAAATGCTTCTCCTCAGAATGATTCTGGTAAGGTAGAATGACATATCATACTCCTTACCATGTTACAACTGCACAATTTCGTCTATTTCGTCTATTTCTAAGCGTTCTATTTCGTCTTTCAACTGGACAATTTATAGTGGGTGAACCCAGTATGGTATACTGTAGGATGATATCGTATTTCTCTAGATATTTAGCAAATGGCCCTGGACATTGCTCACCTGAATCGTCATATCTGCCATAGTACTCACCACCACGGTCAGATCTGATACTTTTGATTCTTTTGTTAAAGTTAGTTCTCAACTTCAGATTTAAAAATTTTAAAAACGTCCAGCGACTGCGATTTTTCAACAACGAGATATATATAGTCATATCTTAAAGAATCGTTTATGAACATTATAAAATATTATTGATCATTCTAAACAAATGTAGAAAATGATCCACAAATATATGTATATATAAGTTTTAAGACGTCCAATAACCTATTGGTTTCAAATATCCTTTTATTGGTTTGTTTCTCCTTTATACAGTTAGCACAATCATCAAAATCTGTAAAATTCAGGGGATCGAGAATTTCATTTCACACAAATCTTTTCATTCTCCATTTGGATATATGACCCAATCTCTTGTACCATAATGCAGTCGAATTCTCATTGATTAATTTTTTCCTTTACTCCTCTAATACTCAAATGTAGAGATTCATTAAATGAAACAATTGTATCAATTAAATATAGATTATTATAGTGCGTGTCACGTCCCATTTTTAAAAATAAAATTTGATGTGTTAAAAAAAATGGATTTTGATTAATTTTTTATTTTTGAAAAATAGAATTATGGTGTTAAAAAATGTATTTATTGATTTTAGAAATAGAAACAATGAGTTTTTTATTTCATAAAATAAATAAAGAAAAAGAACCTAAAATGAGACTTAAAAAGTGCGACAATTTGGTCCCAAAATAATAGTCTAAAAAGAATTTTTAAGAAAAAATAGGAGTCGCCACTTGATATCGAGTTTAGGTGTACTAAATCACTTAAAAATGTATTTTTGATAAAAAAAGATAAAATCTTTTTTAGATGACTCCAAGTTTTTGAAAACAAGAGAAAAGAGTTCAAGAGTTATGGTTGAAAAAAAGGAATGCAAAGATTTGATAGAATCAAATCTAAAGCACCGTTTTAACCTAACCAAGGCTAGAGGTGAGAGTTAGTAAAAAATTTTCTTGATCTAACCTATAAAACTTATCACATTTTGATATTTCTACATAGATGCAAATCTAGATCTAAAGGATATCGAGAAAGTCGCAATATATCTTTAAAGTTTAATTGGTGCAAATCACATTAATTGTGATGTCCAAAATGATTCTTAGAATAGGTTACGAATATGCAAAAGATGAGACTCGAAAAAAAGAAGAATTATAATATATAAATATACATTACTTAAATGAGATTCATGCAACATAACGGGTACGGGGACTAAGATTCGTGACTTAATTTTTCTTTTTATAGAGGGGATGAAAGCGTACTAAGGATAATGAAGCCATACTCATTCTTTTTCCATATTTAAAGGGTGACTCTCTAACTTAGTCAAGTGAACGGATTAGCCTACTTCTAATTTCCTAAATAAAATGCAAGTTTAAATGTTATGTTTTGCGCATATAGGGTTAAGAGAGATAGTATATAGAGGAAACATCATATAAAATGAGAAAATATCCTAGAAATGAGTAACATGTATCAACTGAGATAAATGTCGCGCAAAAAATGTGAATGTAGCGCGAAATGGCCTAACGAATTTAGCATTAGACTATCCCATTTCTACAAGTTTTCACTTAAAAATGAACTAGCGAGAAATCGAGGAGAAGGCCACAACTAGCATTGAACTAATGAGGTGACGTCATGCATTTATTATAACTAAATAAATTATATAAGACATAATTAAAGCAAGTAAACATATAATGTACATAGAGTACATAACACATAAGCATAATTTTTAAATCAAAACCCTAATAAAAATGAATAAACACGTAAGCACACAAGCATGCAAGCACAAGCAAAAGCAAATAAACGCAAATAAAAGCCTACCTATTATATTCGGAGCCCTCACTATAATCTAAGGGAAAATTGTAAAAAAATAGAGTAATCTAACTATTACATTTATCTAACTAATTATATTTTTGGCAAAACTAAAACCTATCTATTACATAATCTAACTAAATACATGTCTTGAGCATCTATCTATTACAAATTGGGATTTAAATGTCTCTCAAATAATCATCAAAAATTAAATAGAATAAATGAAACTTAAAATGAGTAATTAAAAGAAAAAGCACTCAAAATATACAAATACACACATAAAAACACATAATAACACATAAGAGGATTTGAAATAATAAAAGAAAGTACCTCCCTTGAAGTTGTGGTTACATGGGGTACAATTTGCCCTATTTATATTCCAAAATCAATAAAATGGTCAAGACACCAATTAAATTAACAAATAAATGATAAAGAAATGGAAATAACCATGAAATCTACCAATTAAAGCATTTAAATGAAGTATAAATAACAATTAAAGAAGAAAAACAACTTATATTTAAGAAATCAAAACTGTTAGGGACTTAATTACAAAAATTGAGAAAATATTTAGGGTTATAATATAATTATTACAAAGATTAGGGGTCAAAAACAAAGAAAAATAAAGTTTAGGAACAAAATTATAATTAAATTAGGGATCTAATTGAAAAAATCTAAAATTTTTATACTCGAAAGACCAAGGACTGGAATGCAATTTTCGTTTCTGGTCTTGCAAGATACAAAGGCTAATGGGCCATCTTCAACATTTCTTTGGGTCAAAAGCCATTTGGCCCAACGAAAGGCCTCAAGAACAAGGATGGGCTAGGCCTATCATCTTGCTAAGCGAAATCCATCCAACAAAGTTGGGCTATTACCTTCCCAAGACCATGTTTCAATCCAATCAAAATAAACCAACAACCCTTTCCCTAAATCCAAACAAAAAATAACCCTTAACCCAAACTAACTTATTTTATTAAAACCCAATAAAGTAAAAATCTACCAAAAATGCTAAGCCTTAATTATGTGTTAAATCCCAGAATTAATCTACCAAAAACACACTTAAAATATGAAAGAGAAGATTAAAACTTAAAAGGGGCGAATTTGGTTCAATCTGCAAAAGTTTTGGGCCATAGTGTAACTGTTCAAAAGTTGAGGGGACAGAATGCAAATTTTCCAGATGATTCATGCAAGCTATTCGAAGCCATGTGCAGCTTTCTATATTGCTGCTACAAGAAAAAACAGCAACATTTCAGACCAAACACAATCATCAAAACCAACGCTTGATCTTGCATAAAAGGAAAAATAAAACCTTTTTCATATAACACAAAGATTAGGTCAATATTGCAGCAATTAAACACACGATTCAAAGCCCATCACAAGATTATGCAACTCAAGTTTCAACTAAGAGAAACGGCAAGATAACGAGAAGAAAATGGAGATCTTGATTCATAGTTGCAAGATCAGCCTCATGATTCTTTCATTTCCTATCTCAAACACATCAAAGACTACCAAAACTACTAATCACCATGTATGTCTAGATATCGAAATTAAATTAATTTCAGAACAAACCAAATTAAGAAATATACATTTTTTAACACGCCAAGCGTGATAGTTAGTGCAATGTTTCTTTTTATACCCTTCAACTCCACAGAAGAAATAATTATTCTTTCTCTAATCAACTGATTTCTTTTTTGTTTCTTTTGTGATGCCGTACCTGCAGTTTCTTTATTCTTCTTTCTCTTAAGTCCCTTGCTTTTAATATTGGTGGTTGAGACCATATGAGTATTCTCTGTCTGATCTTACTTCAACTTTTCCTCTTCCCTTACACAGTATGAGATGAGTTCATTTAGAGATCAAGTCTCTTTTTGATAGTTCTAACTTACCTTAAACGGATTAAACTGTGTAGGAAGAGATATTAAAACAAAATGCACTAGTAACTCTTCAGATGAGACATCTCTATGATGTATTTTCTAATATTTCCTTTACCACTATATTTCATTGAACTATGCGCATCAAGAGCGTACTAATTTCAATCTTTTCGTTCTTAACAAAACCTTTTTTCAATGTCGTGAAGAAACTCCTTAGCGGTAACTGTCGTTTCTGACATTATTCCTTTGAATACTTTTGGAAATGCCTTTTAATGATCATTAAACATAAGTTATTTGATCTCCCCCACCTTTCCTTATCCCTCTTTCCGTTAAAGGTATTTGTATCAGTAAGAGGTGGAGGAGAATCAACCTTTAACGCAAGGTCGAAATCCATTACTCCAAATACTATCAAGAGATTTTCTTTCCAAAACTTGAAATTTGTGTTATTCAGTATAGGAATATTATTAATATTGGTAGTAATATTTGTAAGATCATTCGCAACTGAACAGAAAATATAAAATAATTAAAACAAACTCACATACGTCAAAATAATAATAAATTCAAATAAAGGTAACCACATCTCAAGATACTGATGTTTCATTAATATTTTATTTTTGGACAAAAATATTAACTTCTAAATGATATTTTGGTACAGTAATAAACACTGACAATAATAACATATCGAAAAATAAATTTTTCTTTAGACCAATTTATAATTCATATGTAAAAATCTAAATAATCATCATGTGTTTATTATCACAAGGGCATATGCAATTTTATTAAATATTGATCTTCCTTTGGACTGATCAATATTCATAAAATTACAAGTACTCAATTAGTTATATTCTAAAATAAATTAATTTTCACAAAGAGGCCATTTTGGTGATATATTGTTTCAATTAATTTATTCTAAAATATATATAATCATACCAATATTCAAAATTAAAATTACACAAAAATTTTGATCAAGATCAACTTTGGTCAACTCTGGTCAAAACGTGATCAAATATGATCAAACCAGTCAATCAGTCAAATCTGGTCAAACCAATCAATTCTGGTCAAATATAGTCAAACTAGTCAAATGGGTCAAAACTTATTGGACTATAAGTCCATATCCATAATTTGACCCAAATTTATCATTCAAATCCAGAATTTTTTTTTAAAGTCTATAAATACCTTATAAGATTATATACTTAGTGGGCCAACCTTATGAATTTTGTAAGATTTAAATGTCTTGTTTAACTTTATTAAGACTCACTCAAATTAGAAAAACTCTAATTTTCTTAATATATAATAAGTTACATATCATGCAGGTCTTACCAAATATTATGTTAATCAAAACTCTTAAATGAATAAACTAATAAAACAAGTTAGGAAAAAGACAAACAACTTCTCGAAACTAGAAATCAAGTTAATTTATATCATGAAAAGTATATGGGTCCCACATATCATGACTTGTGTCAACATATCAAGAGATTCACAAAATTTAACAATCAAGTAAGACAAACACACGTCCGCTACGCTGGATTCCTCCGCGCACTTAACGCGTTCGACCCGGGTTGGGGCGCCGGGCTCGGGCGCAGGGGATTAGTCGGGCCCCCGTAAGGATTGACCCGGACACCTCTGTGTCGAAAAAAAAAAAAAAAAAGTAAGACAAACACACGTGATCCCGGAACTATATGTACTTGAACCATGTGCTAACTAATCATAACAAACAAAGCAAATATGTGTACTTGATTGTGCATCATGCTTATTGATTTCGACAAACCCATAGATTCATATGTAACCAAAAGCAAAGAATTGAACAATACAAATTTACGAAAAACATAAGCAAACAAATTACATTAAAATCCCAATTCAAGATTGTCAACCACCTCACAATCAAAATAAAAATAATTCTAGTTAAAAAAACTTGAAAACTATGAATTATTTACAATCAACTTATTTCCTAATAATCAACCATATCCTACTCTGACACCACTTGTTGGGTGGGTAGCTTATGGTAACTTTAAATGAAAACTATCATCTATTAAACTCAAAATTTTTATGGCGATTATTAAGAAATAAATTAACAATAAAATTACGGAAGTGTACTTAGATTCATGTTGACAAACTGGTACTTGAATCTCTAGAGATTTTGGGGTGACCTTTCAGGTAACACGTATTTGCTATTCCTTTGAGAGAACATTTTAATTTCTCTTTAATATCTTTTTTGACGATGGGATATCAGGAAAGAGTTATTTTGTGGTACTAGAAAATGCGACAATAAGAATCCGTATGACTTGGGGATCATAACTCTATTCATAGATAACATTCCTGTTACCTTTTGAATTCCTATTTCAGTTCATCATAAAAGTAGAAATTACTCTTAAGTTTCTACACATTAAAGGCACATATCCTATTAGATACAGTTAAATCCAAATCATAATTGATTATTTTAATTGGATTTAACCTTATTTGATAGTCTATAGCACATAATTATTTACATATAAGTGCAGCGTTGGATTAAGGATCCAACACTTGTGCCTTTAATAATCTACCAATTACTGCTGGTAGTCCCGGGTGATTGTCATGCGCATCCGCTATCTGTATATTCAATAGTTGAGATATCTCTGCTTTGGTGCTTTGAGGAGTATTAGGACTGAACGCAGTGGCTGTTTTATCAAAATTCATGCATTGGCCAGAAGCTCTCTCATATATTTGCAGAATATGTTGGAAATTCCTTGCCTCTTCTAGATTGGCCTTTCCGAACAGAAGTGTATGGTCCCTAAAAAGCAAGTGAGAAATGAAGGAAGCTTTACTATTAATGGTGATTCCGTGCAATTTAAATTCTTGAAGACAGAGCTTCCCCGCATATTAAAAATAAATACGGAGACAAAGGGTCACCTTGTCTAAAACCTCTTTGCAATAGAACCAAACTGAGTACTACTAAGTAAAAAGGAAAACGTGATAGAAGAGATACATTTAAAAATCAAAGAGATAAAATTATGGGCAAATTATTTATTACCCCTTGTAGTTTTATATAATGCTAGATGACCTTTTTTAAGGTTTTAAAATAGCCACATTACCTCCCTATGCCTTTTATGTAAAGTGAAAAATGAACGGAATACACTATCCATTACGACGTTTATGTCAAACACGTGTGATAAAATCTTAATATCGATATAACGCTTTTATGATTTGTATAAATATCCATATTACCTTCCTGTGATTTTTGCATTTATTCACGTAATTTTCCTTTGCTTTTACATAAGGTAATTAAGCCATCGATTGATTTATCATTTAAATAAGGGTATTATTGGTATTTTAACTATTGATGTCACATGCATAGTTATTAAAATCAACCCGGACATCAACCCGGCAAGAGGACCGAGTTGACGGGTCAGTGGTTCAATCTGTGGGTCACTGGTTGAACCGTTGGGTCACAATATATAATAAAAAAATATATAATATAATTAAATAAACATGTAAATTATAATATAAGTACAGAAATTCTTAATAGTTCATAGTTCATAATTCATTTCACACACATAATCCATAACCATATGTGATCAACAATTTATGAATTCAAACTACCAAAGCGAACAAAAGGCTGTCGTAATATGATCTCTATTCTTTGGTTCAATGATATGCAACTTCTTACTATTATTCTGCTTGTGCATTTTGCTGTGTTTCTTTCACCTAATGTTGACGTTTGTTTGGAAGTGGAAAAATTCACAAGTTTTTTAAGTTTTGATTGCCCTTATATCTTTTACAAGTATGGTCAGCAACCATACTACTTTTGATTCTAAACATGCAAGCTATACTCCTTTTCTCTTGCTAAGCTTTACTTGCTGGCGTGGCCCTATTCTTGTTTGATTTTGTTGGGAAATTGGATGCAGAGGAAGAAGAAATAAATAATCACCCAAAAAGAAAGAAGAAACAAAATATTGCCTGCGGTCAGAGAATTCAGAGAGACTTAACTCCTTAAGAGAATAGGGAGAGAGAGGAACAAACTCCACAAGAGGATTGAGAGGAACAAAGCTTCCTGGAAACGGCAACTTCGGTAGCAGCGGCAGCTTCGGTGGCAGCGGCAGTGGCAGCTTCGAGTACCTGGAGCTTCGGTGGCAGCGGCAGCGGCAACTTCAAGTACCTGGAGCTTCGGTGGCCGCGGCGGCTTCCTTGAATAATTTCGAACTTCCAAGTTCCAATTGCTTGCCTCAAACTCTCAGAGCAACTAGCAAAGCAAAGGAAAGAAAAATTGATCAAAGCTGCCAGTGCCGACAAAACAATGGCCGAATGCCTAAATGCTCAAAAAGTTCTCAATTTGTTCTCACTTCTCAGAGAAACAAAGAAGAAAACAATCCCTAAATGCCTAAATCCCCAATGACGGCCAAATGCCCGATTGCCTTTTCATTCTTCAATTTTTCTGATTATCTCTTCTATTTGGCTAAAAAGACGATAATGCCCATGTAGTATGAACGGTCAAAATAAAAAAATTGGATAAAACGGTAACTTCAAAAAAATTGCCAAAACCCACCGGGTTTATCAATAACCGCCGGTTCTAGCGGTTCTCTGGTTAAACCGTCCGGGTCGAACGGGTCCAGGCGGGTTCTTTACAACTCCGATCTAACTAGGAAACCAGTCCGGTTTCATGACCGGGCCACTGGTTTGACGGGTCCGATCGTCGGGCCGGGCCGGGTTTAATAACTATGGTCACATGGGTTATTTTCTATTAAGTTTTTACTTTACATAAAAGTATAAGAGGGTGAAATGGACATTTTAAGATGATAGGGGGCCATATGGCAATAGATAAAATCATAGGGGATTATATGTAATTTACATTAAATTATTGGCAGAACCAAGAGCACTCATGACCTTAGTGAGAAAATTCCATTCTACCCTATCAAAGGTTTTATAGTGCAGTTTTAATTGCTTTTTTAGTTGTGATCACTTAAGTAATAAAGGAATTTAAATAGCATCGAAAATTGATTCATTTTCCTTATGAGATCAACACTCGAATATGCCCTATACTTGTACTCATATATGATCTACGTACTTGCAGTAATGGAAGTTTGAGTATAATTAAAACTTTATATTAATTATCATCTCATGTTTTGTCAACTTTAGTCCCCTTTAATTAAAATTGATTCATTTTCCCTATGAGAACGACACTCGAATATGCCCTATACTCATACTCATATATGATATATATACTTGCAGTAATGGAAGTTTGAGTATAATTAAAACTTTATATTAATTATCATCTCATGTTTTGTCAACTTTAGTCCCCTTTAATTATACACTAAACTAACTAAAGTTGCATTTGGATTGAACGACAAATTTGAAATCCTCTCATATCCTTCTAAGTTGTATGGATGACTTGAGAGGTATTTGAATTTATCCATCAATTATTTTAAATAAATAGTGGTGTTACAAATTCAAATATATTGAAGCAAACTAAAAGAATTTGAGAGAATTTAAATTTTTTTTTGTCAAATCTCTCAATCCAATCGCAACCTAAGAGAAAACCTACTAAAAAAGAATACCACATTTTATGACTTATCCCAAAAACCTTCCCATTTGTAGGCTTTTAAGTATCTATCTATCAACGCATAACCAATAACAATAATCAACTGACTGAAAAGTAAGAAAAGGAGAAAAAAAGAAAGACGCTTGAAGGTTAGCAATTGTAACCACAAGTTTTCTGGAACTGCAGGCGAGTGCAAATATGGAGAGAAACGAACAAATGTGTGGATTGACTAATGGAAAGTGATCGTGCATAAATTGACCAAAGGTTTACTTAAGACACACATGAAAAAATCAAGCAATTACTTGGTATCGATATTATAGGTGAACACCCTTTTTTGTTGCTTGTTAAGAGACCTTACGTCTCTCCCTTGTAACCAAAAAAAAAAAAACAAAGAAATGAAAAAAAAGAACCATTCCAGTTGATATTAAAGGAGTCTCCAAACACGGCTTTTCTAACCCAAGAAAGACCAACTAGACCTGGGTTAAGTTTATCGGGTTCAACGGAGGCGGTTGCAATTTGGCCAATTCATAAGGGTACAAATTGGTTTGTTTCTTTAATTTCAGTGGTCTATAAACAACTTCATGGTCCAACACTTCTTCCCCACCATGTCAAGTGTCAATTGCCTGACAAAGAGTTTCATCATGCTACATTTTGTCTAAACCGCTTAGGCGGTTTTATTTTCTTCATTTGCGTCCTGCATTGGGTCATACAGATTAAAGTTTAAACTTATGGTACAAAATTATACAACATGATACATCAATTCATATTAATCAATCAGAGGAGGGCTCTTAAAGTTCTCTCCACTGCAAGATTCAGGATTCAAATCTTGAGTTTGACAATTGAGTGCGAAAAAGGTGTTGAGAGGGGAGGGGAGAGGATTAAAAAAAATGATACATTGATTGATGCAAAATGTTGGCCTTAGTCATTTTACCCGCAAAACTAATGGTCAAACATAACGAAATTAATTAATTCAAGTGAAAAAAATATGTTTAGCGCTTAAAATTATTATCACTTTATCCCCATAGACTGTAGCCTCATTATCACTTTACTCCTTAGAGTTATGTTTTTGGGAATTTATCTCACAATTAAACCAATTTAGCAAGTTAAAAATTTTTTTAGAAAAAAGTACCCTCCTCTTTGTATAATAAAGCAATAAAAAATTTAGAATGGCTTTACTCCTTATTAGTATCAAGAAAAAAAGTCAAAACATTAATCTCTTTCTTCTTGACAATCTTATTAATATTGAAAAAAAAAGAAATATAGGGAGAGAGAGAGAGAGAGAGTTCTTAATTCTAATTCCGATGACGTTAAAATAATACAATTAGGATTCTTCCTTATTTTTCTTATTTTTTTCTTTGCAAAATCTAATTTTTTTGTCTCATTCGCTCTTATCTCTTTTTCTTTTCATAGTATTAATAAGTGTGAAAAAAGAAATTTGTGAAAATCTTTTTATTTTTATATTTTTAGAACTCTTAGAGTAATAAAGGAGAAAAATAACCATTCAATTTTTTTTATTTTTAGTTATATATAAAAACGGTAAATATATTTAAAAATTTTTGAACATACTAGTTAGATTAACGATGGGATAAAATGCCTAAAAAATAATGTTAGAGAGTACAGTGATTGTATCACTACAATTTAAAGGGATAAAGTGATAATAATTATATAATAAGTGTAAATTTTATATACACTAACAGTGTATATACTATCACCTTTAGATTCGTGATACATATGCAAAAATTGGATTTCAAATTCAAATTTTACATATTTGTTATTCATCTAAGACTGGTAATGTAAACACTGTCAGTGTAAAAAAGATTAATCTATATAGTAATGCTATAAAATAGAAGGGTATTTTTGTTCAAAATTTGTTAACATGTTGAATTGAATTATTTTTTAGGATGAAATGACTAAAAGATAACGTTACAGGATAAATTGATAGTAATAATATAATTTAAGGGGATAATGTGATAATAACTTATTTAGTTGTGAAGTACAAATTCGTTTAACTTGCCACGTCATTCAATTGCTGACTATTCTTTACCTTATTAGGACAAGGGGCAGGAATGGTTGCATGTGTAACTGTTCCTGGCGGTTTTGGTCATTTTCAACAGTGCATAATTTTGGTTGCACACGGCGTAACTTTGTTTGTACAACGTGTAATTTTAGTACAAAATTTTGCGGGTCACACACATGTTGTGAAAATCGATGTACAACTAGTGATCTGGACCGCACATTTTTTTTGGCCAAAATCTGGTCGTGAACAGTTCAGGAGCGGTCATCAGAATGACCGCTTCTGCCCCTCTTCCACCTTATTATTTGTGCGTAGACTAGTAGAGTATACCTAGGAATATTCTTTAATACCTGGTTTAGATGCACGCACATGTGTTTCACGCATCTAAGAATTTCCATTCCTTTTTATAGTAAACAAAATGAAACATCAATCTATCACCTCAATTATGCATGTCAAGCCTATTAAATTTAGTTAAATCCAATGTTAGACCTAAATTCTTATGGGTTCGAAAAAGTAAACTCAAACCCAAATCCTCATAGGTTTGGATATCTAATAATATCCCTAGACATTTTTCTAAACATGCAGAATTAAGTAAAAATATTTTTAAAATACATAAAATTTAAAATAACATAAATGCCATTCAACTTTTTGTTTATAGAGGGAAACCAAAAAAAAGGACACGTAATAAATAGGCGGGTTATGTGGCTTTTTTTAGATTATGAACATATCCTTTAATCTAATAGTCATTAAGTTTTACTATATTCGATCCAATGGTCATATAATATTAGATTATTTTATAAATTTATTGGTACGTACATGCATACATATTATTATCTATACATGGATTGGGATAAGGTATGATTGATTTGAGCATGGATTATAAAAAATCGAACTCTACCGAGACGCGTGACTCTCTTACAAAGTTTGGATTTATGTAGGATATGGATCATGTGCATACATATATGTATGACTCTTTTAGGTTTTGAATGTATCCTTTAATCTAACAATTATGAAAATAGATAGATAGAATACAACAAATATGCCTACTACTTGCACTTTAACAAGTTAGATTACTAAAAAACTTTATAAAATTTAAATATAAAAACTTATTTTAAAAAAAAACTCATTCAAGCGCCGGTCAAAATGAATCTTGATGGTGCCTTCAACAAGACAAGGTAGAAGTAATTCGCACAAGAAAAGCATTAAGTGAGAAATCATGGCAGCCATAGCGGAGAAATTATGTCGTAACCATGATCCAGGGACTTGTTCGAAGCTATGATTTTAGATTTAGGGTACGTTTGATAAAACTAAAATATGAAAACTAAAATCTGAAATTTAAAATCTAAATTCATTGAATTATTGAATTGTTAAGTATTAAATCTAATATATTTGAATGTATATCACATTCAGTGTTAAATGAATAACTTATCACTTAATTTTGAGAACAAATTTTGCCTAGAAAATTCAGTGGCACTTGATTAATTCAAATGTTTAATTTTTTATTATCAAATGATCTAAATATATTAAGATCTGAATCCATTAAATTTAAATGCTGAGCTGAATTATCAAACAAGGCCTTAGTGTAGGACTTGTCTTAAAAAAAAGTTCTCTTCCTTCTTTTTTCTTTTTTAACGTAAAAGGTAAATTTTATTAATCAATAATAAAGCAACAAATACTGCTCAATCATTGTAGAGTTATGATTTCAACAAGTAAACTAGCAAAGAATCCCTCTCCAACTCGACCGCATCAACCCTGTACCGGTTTGAACTGCTAAATAAATTACATGATGTAACAAATATATTACAATAAGTAGAAAATACTTGTTTGACCCTCAAAATGTAGAAATAGTATAAAATGCGGAGTTGGCTTAGGCTTATATAATTAACGAATGACATAAGGTCCAGTAACTTAAGGAACCTAGAATCTAAATATAATCACCAGAGTGGATGTACATACAGTTAAAAAAGACTTACATCGTGTGACTAACATATTACAGTCCGTATAACTTAGTGTACATGGAGTTATATTTGTACATAGATAATGCCGTTGTCTTAAAGTCAAAGTAAAGTGATGTGAATTATTAATCATATTCATAAGCGTAATAATAGGATTTGGTGTACGAGTAATGTGTGATTTATAACACATTATGAATGGTAATATACATTTATGCTGTTATTTATGTTGTTATTCTTGATTTTGATGATCACAAAGCACTTTGAAATGTTTATCTAATTTTCTTCAAATATAAGTGTTTTACTTTTTAGAGAATCAGGTACAAAGGTGTCAAGGAAAGAAAATCAATCAAAAGAAGAAACAAAAACAGGGCACTCATGTCGGACGTCCGAAAGGAAACTGTCGGGCGTCTGAAAGGATGAAAAACATCAAGAAGGAAACTCTGTCGGACGCTCGTGAGGAAGCATCGGACGTCCGGGAGGATCGGACGCACGCTTCGGACGCACATCGATCGCGTTGGACGTCCGAAAAATTTCGCAAAGTTTTGATGACTCTCTGACGATGTTCGGACGCAGAAGCTGTCGGACGATAAAATCCCATCGGACGTCCGATCGACAACTTGGCTGATTTTCGGACGATGATTAAGCTGTCGGACGTCCGACAGCCCCAACGGCTAGCTGACTCTTCATCTACCTTCTATCCGTTGGAAGCATTAATGAAACCCATTTTTGGTCCCCTTTAAATACAAACGACCCTTTAAATACAAACGATTCTGAACCAGGGAGTGACTTTTGCACACTTCGTTTACAAGATCTCAAGAGATATTTTAGTTAGAAAATAGCCTCCTAAGCAAGATTTGTTCTCCAAATAGTGTGAAGTTCTTGTAAGTACTTCTCTTGTGTTTGAAATTTTTAATAGTGTAGCTTTGTTGAGGGTTATCTGTGTGATAGTAAAACTTTCTAACTTGACAAAGTGAGGCTTGGGGCAAGGAGGAAGTGATCCCTCCATTGTACATTGAGTTGATTATTTTTCATCAAAGAGAAGGTGCTCATCTTTGTGATTGGTCTTCAAGTTTGAGGAAAGCTTGGTAGACAATCGGTTTGATACTCTATCTTATTCCTTTTATTTAATAAAATTCTCATTGCTTATGTACACTCTTATTTCTGATCAACATTGCTCTCTTCTTTAAATTTACTTGGCTAATCACTACTAGAAAAGAAGGTAAATTTTTATTAAAGAAAAAGTGCATAAACTCAATAAAGTATTTTTAATCAAGCTAATTCACCCCCCTCTTAGGTTGTCTTTGGGCCTTACATATGTACATACTATTCATGAAGTATTGCAAATTAGGGTATTTGATGCATAATTGGTAGGAGCAGAAGTAATGAATTGCAACAAATTGGCAGAAGATGGGACCCTGAGTTAGGAATAGAGTTCAACGGTGAAGAGGATGCGTACAAGTTTTACAACAAATATGCCTCTAAAATGGATTTTAGTGTACGCAAAGACTATTTAAATAAAGATAAAGACGGCGTGACCACGTCTAGGAGATATAGTTGCTGCAAGAAAGGTGTGAAGCGCAAGTACGAAGGTGATGTGATGCCAAAGAGGGCACGAGTGCCAACGAAAATAGGGTGTGGAACTAAAATGGTTATCGTGTTGTTTAGAGAGACCATGAAGTATCGTGTGCATAACCTTGTCTTAGAGTATAACCATGAGTTGCACATTAAAACTGGCGAGTCAACAACTATGATTATATTAAGACAACAAGATGTGAAGTTTGTGGTCATGAGGTATAATGGAGGACCTGAAAGAATAGTGGTATTCAATCGGAATGATCTAAATGTACGCTGTAGTTGCAAAAAATATGAGAATGAAGAAATTTTGTGTAGGCACGCGTTGAAGGTGTTTAATACCATGGGCATAAAGACAATTCCTCCTGAATATGTTAAGAGGTGATGGCCATGGCTTTAGCTTTTATTTAGATGTTTCTAACGGCATAATTAGTTATATGGATGTTACATTATGTGATAATTTTGTTACGCCTGACATACCTATTTGGTCTGTCTTATACAATGTAGGAGCCATTCAAAACTCATAGACGCATTCAAGGAGCCAGTCAATGAATGGTCCTTCAAACGCCGTTGCTCCCGAAATCGAGAAAAGTGAAATGGTATGCATACATTTAGTTAAAAAAATAAAGACGTCGTTGTTCGTATCATAAAACTACTTTTTGATTATTGTAATGGTGGACACCTGAACGCTTCAACGCATGTATATTATGTAGTTAACGTATGCTCGCTTCTATGACATATTATTTTGTATTATCTAAAGGTCCACCATTTGGTTAATCAGGAGCCTCCTGCAACAGTCCCTACAGAATGGATGCACCCAAATTTTTATTTTTTCCAAACATAACTCCGTCAGAGATATCTTAATGGTTTGATATATAATTCTTTTTTATAATGTCTAGTCCAATTTAACTTTTGAAGTGAGCAATATAGGCACTGGTAATGATTTATTGACAGTTGAATAGTTATATTATATAATGTAGGAGGAGTGTGCGACAATTTCAACACACTGTGATATTGATGCATATCATGTATTTTCACCATCACCGCAAGTGACAAACTTTTATCGTTACATCATATATTTATGTAGTATTGTTAATTGGATATCTTGGACATTGTATATTATTAACCGTATGTTCCATTACGTGTATTTAGTTCCGATTATCCATTCACCAAGTTGACCTCATTTATTGATGTTAGTACTTCTCTGTTGAAGATATTGTTCAGTTTCAATCGCTTCCCTATTATCAGTTTCTTTTAATCTACAATGTTGAAATGAATTAGTGCATGTTGACTGTAACTGACTAGATTTTTTTTTTATTTTCATACATTAGTTATCTTGAACGAGATTTGCGGTGTTTTTCGAAGAACATTTGTTATTGGACCTCCATGTCGGCCTGATTGGAAATGCTGCATATCTACATTATAAGCAGTTAATAAGCTAGTACAAGTTATTCATGTGCCTGGACAGGCATCTTCAATGTTTTACTCTGTTGAAACTTAAACAAGTGGGTTACAATTGTAATCATGTCCAGTGTTAGTAGTCATCAATTATTCTGTAATGGGTTGTATAAAGTTGTTAAGAAATTATAAAGTTGACTGAAAATTAACATTTTTACAATACCATTGAACGTGCTTCTTTATGATTATGATATTTTTCATAGAATACCACAACAAATGACTGTCGTGATATATGCATTCGTGATATGTCGTGATATATGCGCTCGTGATATACCACAAAATGGTCCTGCTTGCTTCAACAAAAAAGGGTATGCGTTCGTAATAAAAGTAATATTTAGAAGCAAATATTATGTAAAGAAAGTTGTTGTATTAAAAAAGTAGGTGTCCTAAAATCTAAACTTAAATTTTGGACGGAGTTACCACGTAATTGTAACATTCACAAACATTCAACTTAATTGGCTTCAACGTTTAGGGTAAAGTGGTCATGGTAAAAGGTCAATTTAGAAACAAATAACAACTATAATTACTTAGTTTGCATTAAAAAGTAGTCATGGACTTTTTTATACCAAATCATGGCCATTCATTCATGACCACTCTATCTTCTTGAGTGGTAATATGCGGTGTTAGAAGATGTAAACTAGCAACTAATATTGGCTGTGAAAATGAGTACGTATGAAATCCCAGTCGATTTTGTTGTTAAAGATACAGAAATGCCAGTGTAACTAAGGCCGCATATGTTTTGATCTCTACTATGATAATAATGCAAACAAATTTTATACAGCTATGTTTGTTAGTCGACATGTTCGGGTCGATGTTGTATAACAATGCACGTGTACTAACTTTATATGTGCTCTATGTAACAAATTTTAAACTACGAAAGCTATTCTTGGGTCCAAACGTGACATGTATAGACTCATACTGGGTCCAAATTTATATGTGGTCTGCTGTACGGACCTCATATTTTATATGTGCTCTGTTGTATGGATCACACTGTAACTGCTAAAATAACTATTTTGTAACAGTTTTCAAACACACTGTGACTTTTCAATAACTATTTTGTAACAACCTACAAACGCACTATAACATGCTATCATCAAATATGCAGTTTTGTATTAATTTTCAATCTCTAACTTCCCAATTAAGTATTTTGTAGCAGTCTTCAATAACATTCAACTTTCCAATAACTATTTTATAACAACTTACAAACACTTCGTAACTAACAGTCTTCAAATATGGAGTTTTGTATTAATTTTCAAACTGTAACATCCCAGATAACTATTTTGTAATAGTTTTCGAACACACTGTAACTTTCTAATAACTATTTTGTAACAACCTATAAACACACTGTCAACAAATAGTTAAATACGGAGTTTTGTATTAATTTTCAATCTGTAACTTTTCAAATAATTTTTTTGGTAACAGTTTTCAAACACACTGTAACTTTTCAATAACTATTTTATAACAGTTTTTAAACACAATGTAACTAACAATTTTTCAAACACACTGTAACTTTCCAATTGACTTAACATGACATTAGGCTTATCTGGATGTAACTTGAATAAAGTCACACTTAATTATTATGCTCAATTCAGTTTGTCAGGTCCGCTTCGTATGCAGCTGACATTGGTGTGTTATGACAGTATGCCTACTAACAGCAATGTTATACAGCTTATTTAGCTCAGCCTGCAGTTACATGACGACATTACCAATTCATAAATGAGCCACATGCTCTCCAGAATGGAATACAATACACGCATATACAATAGTACATCTAAGTGAAAGTTATAATTTAACATTTGTACTGTTGGCATAGGTTCTATAACTGTAAGTTCTATAGTAATAAATAAAATGGTCACCGCGAAAATTGAATTTTCATTTATTTATAATATGATTATCCAAAAAATCACTACATTTATGTATTTACATGCATGTGACTTAATTCAAGATAACTTATTTATTCAATGTAATATTGGGATTGGTTTCATATATTAACTGTAACTGTATGTAGTTACAAGTTGATAGGCCTATCAATAACCAATAATGTTGACAATAATACACAGTAATTACGTCAAACCAAACAATAAATTTTGTTAACCATGGAACAGGCCCATTTACACCGATATCGACATGCCCGCTGTTCATCATCATCCCTACTAAATCAGGGAGTAGTTCAGTACGCCACGCACCATATTATTCTCTTCCGGATCATGTTGTCCAACCTTTAATATCAAATTAAACCAACCATTTCAATAGTAAAGCCACATAATACATGCACCAATACTTTTTATATGAAATGAGGTAAATAATAAATAACATGTTACCAGCTTTCCTTTTCCATAAGCCCCAAGATTCTTAATCACCAATGCATCCCTTTCAGAGATCAGAGCATCTGTCCATTTAAACTGGAGTTTTACACAGACAATTGCACTTCAGTTCCATTATGCTTTCCCCACTTATTCTTAATGCATTACAAAGTACTAACATAAATAATATATCACTTTCAATTCTTAGTAACAATAGTTATGAAAACTTGTAACTTATTTTTCACACTCTGTTTGTCAAAATTAACAGTAGGTTAATTATTCTGTCTCGCCAATTCCACTTACAATCTACTCTCACTTATTTATCAAGTTTGATGGGATTAACTTCTTCTTCTATTTCTTGTCCTACTCTATAAATATGAGTTAATGTAACAATCAGGAGGTACCAATTTCATAGTTATATTCACAAAATTTTACAGAGCAGTTCTTATATTGTAATTGCTAACTCACTGCATGTTACAGTTATTCACCTTCATGTCCACGCACACTAGCAAAGTAAAACTTGTAACCTTTTTTCACATTGAGTGTGCCAAGTTAAAAACTATGTTATTCATTCTGCCTACCCTATTTAGATTGTCGTCTGCTGCCCTAACTATCAAGTTTCAAACAATTAACCTCTTCTTCTATTTATCCTGTGATTATGCAAATACGAGTTAACTAATAAATAATAGGTAGCAATTTTACAGTATGCTTACGCAATATTACATATCAGTTCTTCTACTGTAACTGTTGACTAACTGTATGTAACAGTTATTAACATGGTGTCCAACCCCATTAGCTAAAAAAACTTGTAACTTTTTCTCTGCAATACGTCTACCAATCTGAGTGTCATGTTATTTTACTCCGCATAATAATTTTACTCCACGTCATTATTTATTCATGTGAAATGTCTCTTATATAACATGCTGTAAGAGGCATTTTTAAGGGAGTTATCTTTGTAATACTTTTTCTTTCGCTTTGTATGTTGCCATGAATAGTATGTACAAACCACACATAAAATATAATCTGCACGCAGGCACTGCTAATCAACAAAATCTATAATAAATTCATAGAAATAACCAGTACCCTTGTTATATTATTACCCAAGCAATTTCCCATCCCATTCACACGATTTTACAAACACTTGGCGCACTAAGTTTTCCTCACCTATCCTCCCCTATGTTGGCCTCCAAAATACCTACCTTCTTCTATTCGAGACTAATGAACAGTCTGTTCCACCAAAACTATTAAAAATCAATTGACCTATTGATTCACAACATTGTCCAACAATGACAACTACTCATATCGCTCCACGACCTTGTCAAATTTCGAAAGTTATGTAATACCATTGGTGTTTTGTTACCTGGGTGTTTCCTGCTTTATCACTTCTCCGGATGCGAAACTCTGCTCTTCTGTCGCTACTTCTTCCTTTTTCTTGTTGTAATATACCTTAGTGCAATTGTATTTTCCCTGCTTTCCCTTATATCTAGTCTGCCTCCAACCACTTTCTTGTTTTGCCTCCAAGCACTTTCTTATATTCTCTGTTTGCTTCCATTTTCTGGTGTTATGGATGAATGAAAATTGGCAATTATTGTGGAGGGAAAGCAAATGAACTTTTTGTTTGACGATTCATTTGCACGGGATTTTGTGGAACGGAGCTAATGCTTCATGACGAGGTCCGTCAGAAGCGTCAGTTTTTTTTTTCATTACTAATTTATGTGACGTCATTTTTTCACCTTCCCAAAACTAGTCGACGTAGTTATTTCTAGTTCTCATGGTTGTGTTTGTGAGGGGACCGTTCAGGACGGTCATCAGAATGACCGTCCTGCCCCGTATCCGTTAGTAGAGCTTAAAAGGCGGCCGAATGTTTCCTTTCAGTTTAGTGACGGGCCATCGGGTCCAAATTCAACCAAGTGGTAGTAGTCCTTTGAGGTGGGCTGATATCATATATTCATGGGCCCCTACGGATTGAAATTAGCTTGACATTAATCTTTTAGACCTCCGGTAGCCGTAGATCTTTGACCCATCCTAAGTCAAACTAACCTAACGGCCAACATCTATTCCAGGGAGACTCAATTGGCAGGACGCTATTTAGTTATTGCTTTAGTTAAGGTCCTTAAGGATATGATTTTGGTTGCCTGGCTCCATCTCCCAATTTATTTATTATTAGTTATTGCTACTTATTAGAGTTCATAATTGCACTACGCCTCCCTTTAAAGTCAATTATTTCTGTATGTAATCCTAAATACCAATTATCTTACCTCGGTTTTTTATCTTTAACAATTTATTATTTATGGTAAATTACTCAAGGAATTTGGCTCCTCTCCAATGGATTCTCTCTCCATTTCTTACAATGCATATTTGGTGGATGTATAACACGTGTTTTTATTTATTGATAGAGGTTAGGATTAGTTAAATTTAAAATGATCAAGTCCCTTCCTAATAAATGAAGATACATGTCATACATTCATATGTGTATTGTAAAAAATGAAAAGAGAATTCACAGTAAATGAATCAAATCCCATTTCTTAATATCAGCTAGAAAAAAAAGAGAATGACTTTGGTACCTATCAACTAGATTTGTCTACTATAATTTTCCATTCATTTAGGGGTAAGCAAACTTTTCAACATGAAAGTATTTGACTTGAACAATTTGTCAAAAATAGTGGTATGTGGTACTAAATGCTATTTTGTCCATCTTAATTATGTGTCACCCTTGATCAACAAGATTTTTTTTTTTTAAGTAATCAAAACTTCAAATTAAGACACTAGTTTTACCAACTTTTCCAACAAAATTTTAAATTAATAATGTCTTAAATTAAATCTTGCAAATGAAAAGTAAAAAAAGTACAAAAGTTTTAAGCTTCAAAAATTTGTCAAACATTTTTTTTTTGTTTTTGTTTTATGTAATTGTTTAAGATGCATGGAAGGTTGTTTGATTCCAAGGTCAGGGCAGCACTTGATGCATTTTAGTGACTAAAGTTCTTCTTGATTGTTTTCTACTTGATTGCTTACCAACAAGTGACTATTGGAAGTGAAATTTGAATCCGAGCTTCTATTAGCCTTACCAATTGAACCAAGTGTCATATTGCTTTTACATAATACGTATAGAATTAAGATTTCGTGGTATAAAATACAAGCCTGTGATATTTCAAGGGGTATATTACAATTAACTCATACTATAGCTACGGCTTCTTTCTTCTCGTTCTCTTGTTAGAAGTAGTAGTAGCCTTCCTCCAGCCTCGGACATCGGATCGTTCCATGCTCAACACGTTTCTTTCCTATCTTTGTTCCCTTGCTTTCTCTCTAATTAAACGATACAAAAAGGCCTTCTCCTCCTTCCATATAGCGTTCACTGATCACAACAAGAAAGGTAGAGAACGAAAAGTTTGTTATTCTTTATTCAGATGATTAACCAGTAAAGACATGGTACCATTTTTTGGCAGCTACAATTGGGTTTTTATTGGGTGTTCTGATATGGGTTTGCTCCGTTTGTCTTTGTTCGTATGTGAAATTTTGTATTGTATTTGGGTTTCTGATGACAAAACGGGAAAAGGGGAACAGAATCTAGTCCTTAGTCGATATTGTTAATTTATTCTTTTCCACCAAATAAAGTCGGAATGGATTGATCGTTATGAGCTAGTTCTGTTAATTGATTTGTTTGTAATGTTTACTTGCAGATTGGCCTATGAAGATATGAATTTTTCGTTTGTTTGAATTTTTTTGTTTGGTTTTTGTCTTGATTGTTATTTGATGGTTGATGTTTTTATGCAATATATGTGGGTTTCTTGTTTTCTGTCGAATAAGTTGGTTATAGGATGATTTTGGAGAAGCCAATTTTATTTGCTTTGGTTAAGGAGTAAATTGGTGGGAACCTTTTTCCGTTTATAATCAAGAGCTTTTGATGCCATATTTTGCGGAAAGTTTGTCCTTTGACCATCCTTTTTTTTTTCAATTTTTTCTTTTCTTTTCGTTTTTATTCCTGTCCTTTACTGGTTTCGTCATTCTATTGAACAGTATTTGTGGTATGCTGATTCTTATATGACTTGCTTTTGTATTTGAGTGTCTATAATCATATGATCATTAATCATAATGGTGGTATTCTGTAATAAGCCACTTTTGTTTGTGTATTATGTGATATTTGACTGCAACTCTCTTTTTCCAGAAACTGCATGTATCTATTTGTATGAGGAAATTGAAGGTTGCTGTATGATTTCCATATCCGTGTTTTCTACAGGAATTTCTTGTGTTTAAGCTCTTCAATCAGTTTGGAGGAGCTCTTGCGTTTTGTATGTAAGTACTGTTAGTTGCTGTGTCGTTTTAATCTGTGCCTGTTGCTATAGTAAGGACAGATCTCCAGTGAGACTTTATGGTACCTGAACTCTGGCTTACCTTAATGGAAGATGGATTGCCTTGTTGTTTACGTACCTCATTTACATGCTGTGCCCTACTATCTGATCCTAGTGATGTGGAATGGCCTTCCCTCCCCATAGTTATTAGGCAGTAAAACCACAGCTAGGATGCAGTTTATGAGTTGAGTTTTCCTGCTCCTTTATGGTAATTTGATTGTTATTAATGTAGGAAAAGAATTTAGCTAATTAATGATAATTATCATTTCATGTCTGATTGGGGTCTTTATCTAGAACTTTCCTCTAGGTGCATATGAATACCGAAGAATGTTTTGTGACCTACAATAAATCATTGACTGAGCTGATTTCTTGGGCAAAAATACTATGTGGATTTTTCCCTCCACTGGCATTTCTGCCTGTCTTTTTTGTTTCAATGTTGCTTCCCTCTTGAAGATGAGTCACGCTTATTATTCTGTTTTCCCTTCTATTGAATATGACTTCTCGTGTTTATTATAACAGGAATTTCTGAGTGTACGTAATTACTCCCAGTTTGTTATATGAGATGCTTGCTTCCTGAATTTAATCTGGAATCTACTTGTATAGTACATTAGTTCTTGTTACTCGGTAATTTGAAGCTTAACTTTGCTGGAATTAATTGCTGCTATATTTTTCATTGGTAAACCACGATTAATTGTTTTAATACTTGTCTAAATGCTGTTCAACTACAACTTTTTTTTTTGGAAAATAATCTCTTTTCGCTTGTAAGGGAGAGCTGGTTTTATGTTGATTTAGATGTCAAACCTATATGAAGGTCTTGACTGCTTCAATATGTTATTGCTCATACAGGAATAAGGGTAGATAGTAAAGTAAGATGGATGAGTTTTCTGGTAAGAGACACAGAGTTGGGGTGGTTGTCCCCAGAAAAGGATCTAGACTTGTTTCCAGGGATACCATTGATAAAAGAGATCAAAATGCTGAATTTTGCAATCGTCTTGGATGCAATGGAAGACTTAAATATGGAAAGAGTAATCAAAGTGATTGTGCTGACAAATCCAAAAATATAAGGCCTTCTGGTCATTCTTCAAATGGCAAGCAGATTACTAGGAGCTCCCCAGAGACTTGTTTTCCAATTAATAATGGAAGAAAATCACGACGTGATTCAGATTCTTTTAGGAAATCTTTGTCTAACTTAGACAATGATTCTGCAGAATCTTGTGGTGTTCGGTGTGAGCCAGATGTTACGGAACACATCCCTTTAGTAAATAGGAATAACATGGTACTTCAGCCTGATTTACAAGATTCAAGTGCTGGTAAAGTGACACTGACAGAAGTCGGGAGTTCAAGCACAAGATCAAGTAATAAATCTCATATAGTATTTCGTCACAAGCCTCCGTCTGGCTGTCAAAATCCTCTTCCTGGTCCCTCTGTTACATCTGTTATTTCTACATCAAATAGCATGGCTTCAGGGTCTAGGAACTACAATGGGAGTCGGTATGGTTTAAGAAATTTAAGATGCAACTCAATATCTGATGTTAACCCACGAGGTGGTTCAGCCTCAGAATCTAAGGTTAAGAGGGATGTTTTAAGAAAAAGAAGTCCTGAAGCACAAAGTAGTGCATCTTCTTCAGGAAGAAGAGGTAGCATGGCTCGTTCTGAAGATGGACATGTCTCCGCCTTCAATACAGGAATCTCTGTCACTGACTCAAGACATGGTAGAAGCTGGGTTTCAAATAGTGATTCTCACACTGCACCTCTGAGGACTCGGAAGGCATTGAACTCAAATACTAGGATTGGGCTTTCAAATCTTGACAACAGAAATGCTTTATTAACCAGTGAATCCAGTAGCGGTATTGCACAATTATCTAGACCTGAAACTCCTAATAGTGCTAATTTACATAGTTTATCTTATCAATCTTCCATGGAAGGTTCTTCAAATGCTTCAAGCTCCTGTAGACTATCTGCGAGAACTGGTATAATGTCCTTGACGCCCACAGAACATGGTATTACTCATGCTTTGCGGCGACATAACCTGAATGGAGTTGCTGAGGTACTTCTCTGGTTCATCCGAAGAAGCACACTCCTTTGTTTCTTTTGTGCTTAACAGAGAACTCAATATTCCAGTTCTGTTTTCTTGATCTTGCCTTGGCAATTTTTAGTAAATTGTATTATTTCATTCTGGCGCAGGTACTACTAGCTCTTGAGAGAATTGGACAAGATGAAGAGTATGAGGTACTCAATCTTTGGCAACTTTATGATTTGTGCAGATTGGCACTTGTATGTTGACTTTACTTCTTTTCCATTTTGACTCAGCACTTACTTGCTTTGGAGAACGATTTATTTCTTGGCCACCTTAACTTCGACGACCAGCACAGAGATATGAGATTAGACATTGATAACATGTCGTATGAGGTAGGTTATCATAAGATGCAATAGATTGGAATCACTAAGTACAATATTGTTCTAACTACTTTTTATTCCTTTTCTGGCTAACCAGATTGTACTAACTTGAATTTATAACAATTGTCTTTTAAATCAGCATTTTTTTGTTAATCACGAAAGTTTTCTTATTTGTTTCTTGGCTATAAATTGGTGCCACTGATGTACAATGCCCTCTTTTCGTACTTCTTGACTGTTTTTGTACTCCTTTTTGACAGGAATTACTTGCTTTAGAGGAGAGGATGGGTACTGTGAGCACAGCATTCTCAGAAGAGGCATTTGCTAAATGCATCACGAAAAGCATATACCAGACTGCTACGGCAGATGTTGGGGCTGCTGGATGTAGTGAGGATGAAGCTGATATTAGATGCAGTATTTGCCAGGTGGTGTCCTCATTACCAAATATATGCTCTTGAAATAATGCTTTTTGTTTGGATGCGCTTTGAGTAGTTACTGTTAAAAAAGTTTTTGGCCCTCAAGATAGAAGCAGCCTAACTGTAGCATAGAATTACCATCAGTGGTCATCCTAGATGAGAGATTTTGAGGTAAGCTTGGATTAAGTTGGCAATGTTGGCCAGTATTTCTAAAAGAGCTCCAGTGGAAGTAGGTTATCTTCTTCTCTTTTTTTTTTTTTTTGAAAAATGAATTCCCTAAGAAACGGACCAGAATATAAATCTGATGTATGCAGAACCCCATCCCCCCCAACCCCCCCCCCCCTCTTGAAAAAAAAAGGAAGAAAAGAAAGGAAGGCCGAAGATGAATAAAGAGAACGTTTATTGTGAAGACTTAAATGTGTGTGCATGTTTGCCTGTTTCTCTTCTGGCTGAACCTCAGTCGGTTTTGCTTCAAATTCAACTTAGCTGATGATGATGATGATGAGCCTTTTGTTTCAGCTGCATCAATTTGCTTGTGCAAAATTATGTATAATTTATTGAGATTGGAACTGCGGGAAACCAGTTGACTCTGATGCATGATTCTCGTTTGTTCCAACAATGATGCATTAGTAGCTTGCAACAAATTTGATAATGCTACAAGTTCCCTGGTTTAGAATTAGCCCTTATTTGAATGCTTGCAGAATTTCTGACACCTCATCCATGTTTTCCTATGGTGGATGATTTTCTCTAATTGGAGAAACTGATTTGCCAGTTATACTTGAATTCTTTCCATGCACACTCAAACATTGATGAAAAGCACCTACATTGCAGGAAGAGTATGTAGCAGGCGATGAAATTGGGAAGCTGGGATGTGAACATGGTTATCACTTGGTATGTATACACCAGTGGTTACGGTTGAAGAATTGGTGTCCCATTTGCAAGGCTTCAGCTGCACCATCCCAGTCTTCTTTGTCGTCCTAAGCTCAACTGCCAAGCTATACAAGGACACTAAATAACATACCCATGTACAAATTACAGAGTCTGGTTATGCTTTTGCACCGCCTTCCTTTTCTCATTGTAAATAGTTTCTTAGCTACATTCAGTTTAGTAAGCAATAACTGATTTCTAAGTGGAAATTTAGATGGCAGGGTAAAAGATAGGATAGGAGAGTTAAGATGTTGGTGCTCCTTGGAAAATTGTTGACATCTAAAATAATGTAACATTTGTATCTTTCTAAAACTCTGTAAAGTAAAACGTGATTTCTGTTCCACTGAACAAATTTTACACGTTCGAAAGTTTTCAAGGCATGTAAGATGTTACCGGTTGACTGTATATTTCACTTGTATTGATAAAACAAATTGGTAACAAGATTATAAGCATCTCGAAAACTAAAAAGTCTTCTACATAAAAAGAAATAAATAATTTACACTTCAATCCCTTTGTCTAGTTGGAAAGAATTTTGAACGAAATGGAGTTCAAGTATTTGTTCACTTCCGGCTAAAACAATGTGGATAAAAAGGACTGCCAGCACCAAGCTGAAAATCTCCAAAACTTGCATTGGAGCTGATAAATAACCAATGTGGATACACAATTTGAAAACTCAATATCTCATACCTAACCTGAGCTGGAGATCTAATAAGACCTAAGCTCACAGATCCTCACAGGAAGCTACACTTTTAACTTGTTCTTAACCTGAAACTAAAACCTATTTACCCAGTAGGACAACATTTCTCTCACAAGAAAAATCTTCTGCGACTAGTATCCATTTCCGGCTGGTATTCAAAAGATAAACAAAGCAGAGCAGAAAAATGAATTAGCTCAATGCAGGCAAAAAAGATAAATATCTGTATAAGTAATGAAGACCTATAGCTAAATCAAGCATTATTGCAGAATAAAAAATAAGCGGGAATCACCTTGTGAACCCACTCATATTCCCCACCCTTTGAATCAAATGTTCCATGTTGCAGACTGATTAACTTTAATGTGAAACGAGGACCGCATTCCTGCAAGATTTCCATCTGATGTTACAAAAGGCATCATAGGCAGAGAATATATTAAGTGAACTACATGAGGACTATCAACATTAACACAATACCTGGCAGCTGTAAAACTTTTTTCCTAAAAACTTCAATGGCAAACACATATAATAATAAACTTAAAATAGTCAGGCACAACAATCCACTTTTTGTTTTTTTGCAAAGTTTGCCGATTAACTACCTAAAAAGCTGGCATTTGGAGGCAAATGCAGACATCTGAATAAGATAACAATAGCATCAAGCTCCATCTCATTAACTCTCATTAAAAGAAGTTGAATAGCATCATTCAAACAGCTTTATCTTGTTGGAAAACTCGTCACTTTTTTTTCTCTTTTTGGTAATGAGAAAAAACTCATCACTGTCCATAGGTTTTCAAGCTCATAGACAAGAAATCATGAAATTTTCCTCAAAAAGATTTTTGATGTCATAAGAAACTTAGATCAATTTAAAACACGTATGTAATTCCATATCAACTCCCTCCCAGCAAGGGAAGTGACAGTTTTGCATCATTACACAGACTCAAACTTTGCTTTCTGCCCTCTTCATACTATATATACTTCATATCTTCAAAGTATTCGACTTCATGAGGAGAGTTCTCTTGCAATAAGAAAATCAATCGGTGGAAAAAACAAATAACATATGAAAGTCAAACAAACAGATTACCAATAGTCTCTTTCTCTGCTTCTGTTTTGCCTTTTATGTGTTGTTGTTTTGTAGTAATAAATATTTCTTTGATGAACAGTTAAAACAAACTGGAAGGAAATTTTAAGCATTGTTCATGAATGTTCAGATCTCTATAGCACATACACTTACCAGACCAGCTAGAAGCCAAGTTCTTGGTGTAGTTTCAGCTTTACTAGGTAAAGTTTCTAATTCATATTCTGACTCAGATAGCTATTTCCTTTCTTGTGTTGCATTTTTTTGCCCCTTGTTTCTTATCCTTCTCTACATTTTTTAAGTGGATAATATGAATGTGAGTTTTTTTTCAGCCACTAAATCGATTCCAAACCTTAAAAAGAACTGCCGTAAAGCATGAAAAGAATTGGCCATCAGTATAAACAGCAATTAAAAAGAAAGACGAAAAATGCTAAAGCATAAAAGATCTGTATGACAGGAATATCATAAGGGGCTATAGAAGTGTCAAGAGGGGTTTTCTCCATTCCTTAACCAGTTAACCCAAAGAAACATGTATGACTGGCATTGACTCAATTACCAGTTAACAATAGACATTCCAGTCAAAACATGGCCTGTATGATGTGCATCTTCATATACCGAAACTAAGGGTGCTGCAGATGCCAAATATGAGGACAAGGCCATTCATGGGAAGATTCAAACTTACTATAGAGTTCCTTGCAGGAAAATTTGTGCAGATCCAAGTGCATTACTAATTGCCATTTTAAGGCTTAGTCTCCTTAAAACAGCAACAAATTAATTCCCCTTATCTTGGGATTAGGACAAATAGCATTTTTAACAAAACTAAAACTTATTCTTGAATTCTAAATGTGCTAGAAGTACTTATCACAAAAGAAAGAATATACATCTCAAGACAAGAATGAACTAAATCAGAAACACAAACCTGAAGTCGTGCAATAAGTTTCTGCTCGCTTTTCTCATCGTTATTATCCTTGCTCTTTTTGCCACTGGATGCAGCCTGCTTACTTTCTTTGGTTTCAAAAATGTAACTTCACATTCAAAAGATAAGGTTGCCATCACAAAGCTTTATTACAAGTCTAAGATCAATATGTGGAATAGAACAAACTCCTTAAAAGAAAGAACACACACCGGTGATGGCGAAAGAATACAAAATCACGTTGATTGTGAAACGTTACAACTCGACGACCATGAAAATTAGGATCTTGTGGGAAAAGCGATTGTATCAACCTATTAACCAAAATAATGCATAGAAAGAGTCATAAACAAAAATATAGATCCTAAAGTGCACGAGACAGAAATTATCTAGCAAAATACTTCATAAATATTCTAGGTTTAAGAGTACATGACATTCACAAACACATACAGGAGAGAGAGAGAGAGAGAGAGATCTTAAAGTGCACGAGACAGAAATTATCTAGCAAAATACTTCATAAATATTCTAGGTTTAAGAGTACAAGACATTCACAAACACATACAGGCGAGAGAGAGAGAGAGAGAGATGATCTGTGCAAATCCAGAGAAAACAACATAAATTAACTGTGCCACCACACTAAATATAATCAATGTTTTAAACACACATCCACTTTCCTGTAACTCTCTTGAAAAAATCACATATAAAACAAGAAGTCACCTCCCGATACGATGTCCCAAGCGTGTTGTGAAGTTATTCAAGACTAGCTCAGGCTTGTGACTAGTTGGATTCCCATGATTCTGCAAGTGAAGGAGAGTAAAGCATCATCATCTATCTGGAACTACAAGACATCCAAAATCCAACATGCAATACCTAAGTATGGAATACACATACACATATACAGACCCAGATATCCATGAAAACAACAGCCATTTCAAGAAAACACACGCAGAAGAAAGCACATGATAATTAAAATTACACTATTGAGAATGAGGGAAAATATTGAGGAAGGAATAGCAGGATACTGAAACAAAGCTATCAAAGGAACACTTTGGGGATAGGTATCTAACTAAAGGACCATCAGAAATTGCAATACTAAAATCATCATGAGTACTAGAGTGCAACGTAAAACCATGACAACATTCAGCACCCTTATCAAACTAATATAGCTTCTTCTCTTAAGGGAAAATCATTCCTAATTAAAAAGCTTAGCAGCTTAGACAAGATTCTGAAAAAGAAGACGGAGGACCAACAAACCTTAATATCCTTGCGCAGAAGCAGCTTTGATAATTTGAAATGGGCAGTAGGTCCATCAGGTAATGCAATTATCAATAAAGCATCTAAAAGAAGATTCCATCATTAGTATTCTACATTAACTCATGAGGAGAGAAAAAAGGCCAGACGCAATGGTTGTGTGCAAATGCTAGATAAAGGCTGCATAATTTAACCTGGTTCCCGGCGATTAGTGTGGACAACGATAACAGAAGTGAATTCCTTATTTTCTGCATATTCTACAATCTGCATAGGCAAAATATGCCAAAATAAAAACTATTTTGTAGTTTTTTGAAAAAAAAAGGAATTAACAGAAATTAATATTAAAACCTTTTTAAGATCATAGGTTCCTCTCTTGAAATAGTGTGCATTTGGGATCACAGAGAGTAGATCTGATATAAAAGCAGGTCCCCTCTGTAGAGAAAGAAATAAATAAGACATAAAATCTACACACAAAAAAAGCAAGTCTTTGACAACAGGGAAAAACAATAATAATGATCTGAAACTAAAGGCAACGCTGTACAGTCAAATAGGTACATATACTCAAATTAACACATACAGTTGAATTGAAGCGGCAAGTTGTTATGAGTATCTTTGGAGTGCGGTCCTGCTTCAGAATCGAACTAAATTCATCTACATCATTTGCAGCAAATAGCTGTAGATGAAGAAGGCAAGAGCAGCACATATGAGACACACAGGATAATCTGTCATGTTATCAAATTTTCCAAGTATTCTTTCCAAATATGCAGCTTGGGAAAACATTGAAGATTCAAGATGGATAACAGGATACCTCTTCATCGTCAGGCTTGCAGATAGTCTCGTCAAGCTCCCTGGTATTTTCAATTGTGCGAGGGATTTTCCTCGGCGGAGGCTGCTTGTCGACAGAAAAATGTCCATCAGAATACAATTAGATAGTCAAATATTGTTTTAATCAATTGCTTGCTTGTTGGATCAAAAATTACTAATTGCAAATTATTAGCATATATTAGACATATCGGATTGGACATACCAAACACTAAAGCCTCAAGATTAACAAACAGCATTCGTTTGATGAGAAAGATATGGAAAAAGAATGTCTTTAAAATAAATGAATTTAAAAAAGAAAAAGGATGAAAGGCAAACCTCCTCGCCAAGCTCAAGAGCTCTCTGCTCAGCCGCTTCACGAGCCTTGGCCCTCTTACGTTTCTCAAGCCTTTTCTGCTGCTTAAGCTTGGCATGGACGGCAGACCTCTTCTCCTTATTCTTTATTGTCGATGGAAGCAATCCATCCGCCGCCAGTTTCTCCTTCTTCTTCTTCTTTACCTTTTGTTCTCCTCCTTCCTCGGTACCCTGGACATCGGTGGTGCTGGCGAAATCCTTTCTCTTTCCTCCCATTTTTCTCCGACTAGCTCTTCTTCTGCACTAATGAACCAAGAAGAACAACAATTTACGAGGTCAACAAGAGCGATAAACTCTTCCAAAAACCCTTCAAATTATTAAGAGGTTGTATTTTAGGATTTGGGAAAAATTGCACTTTTCATCCCTAATGTTTAGAGTATTTGAACAATTTTGTCCCTAAAGTTTCAGTCAAAATGCATTTTGTTCTCGTAGTTTATAATTTCGATCAATTTCATTTCGAAAGTTTTATACAAACACATGTCATCCTCATAATTTCATAAATTTGACCAATTGAAGACAACTGAATGATTGTTAACCAATTTGGACAGAATATCATCACATGATTAGCATGTCCTGTTAATAATTGTATTTTTAATACTTAATTCAATCATCGATTAAATTATAGAAATAATAATGAGTGTGTTCGATTAAGAGATTATATTTTTTAATTTATGATATGCAGTATGTGAGTTAAAAAAATAAATTGGATAAATAGACAATTTGAAAAGCATGTATATGATACAACAAACCATAATTTTGCAAATAAATGACAATCTAAACAATTCTTTTGTTCACACTAATATTTTTCTCTAATTGGTTGTAATGGGATTGTTTGAAAATTTTCTCCTATTGACTATAATAGGGTTGTTTCCTCTCCCCAACTTCATTTCCTCTCAATCTTTTTGTTTAATTTGTGATTAATAGGAGATTAATGGTGGCCGAAATTTTTTAATTTTTTCTTAAATAAGAAAGTGAATTAAAAAACAATTTCTGAGGTTTTCGTTGATCTAATATTTTTTTTATTTTATTAATGGGCATGCTATAGTCAAGTGATGATATTTCATTCAAATCGCCTGGCAATCCATTAATTGTCCTTAATTAGTCAAATTTATGAAATTATGATTATGAAATTGTGTTTGTATGAATCTTTAGAAACGAAATTTGTCAAAATTATAAAATTATGAGGATGAAACATGTTTTGACTAAAACTTTAGGGACAAAATTGTCCAACACCCCAAACAAAGGGATGAAATTGCATTTTTGCTTTTAGGATTTGGGAAGCAATCTTTATTGGAAGCCATCAAGGAATCAATCCAAGGCTATTGGACTATGCGCTGATTCAATATTAACCCATGAGTTGGAAACCATCAAGGAAGCATTGGTGTTTGCTAAACTCAAGAGAAGGAAACGTATTGAAATCCACACTGATTCAAAACTTGTTGCAAATATCTTAAACAGCAAAAGTGACTGTCCTTGGAGGGCTCTAGTTGCATATTTTGATATAAAGGATTTAATCTCATGCTTCAAGGAGCTGACTATATATTTTGTATATCGCCAATATAATCAAACTACTGACTTTATGGCTAGTTATCTCAATAGGGTGAATAAAGTTATTTTGAGTCAAATTTCCCCCTTAATCTTAGAATTATAGAGGAAGATAAGAGGGGAAAGTTGATGGTTAGAGTGTAAATTCTTATTTTTATATAAAACTTGCTAATTCTTCAAAAAAAAAAAAAGGCAATCTGTGTTATTAAGGAAGAAAACAAAAACATGAGTGTTTGCCCTCACACTACGCATGAGGTATATGTTTTTCGAATAATTCACAAACCAACAAACATTGTACTAACCAACAAGTTTTAGCTCTGTGGCCATTAAAAGTAGGATTAAATTCCTTCTTTGGACTATAGATCTTGGATTCAAACTCCACCTGCAATGAAAAAATTCAAAAGAGATACCAAAGCACCATTTGATCTAGTCAAGTCTATATACATGCTAACCACTTATACAGTCTTTTTATTTTCTCCCTCCTTGTAGAATAGGAATGCCAGAGCACCCCTTTAGTCTAATCGAATCTGTATACATGCTAACCATCTTTAGGTTCTGCATCCCTATAGAATAGGAATGCCAGACTACCCCTCTGTAGAATAAGAATGCCAGAGCATCCCTTTTGGTCTAATCGAGTCTGTATACCTGTTAGTCCTTTATATTGCCTCTTTAGACTCCTCTCATTGTAGGATAGCATAGATTAGATTAGAGGAATGTTATTGTAGTCAATGGAAAAAAAAGGACAAATAGTCGATAAAAAAAAGGACAAATACTATACTAAATTCATTATTTAAAGGGTCATCGAGCACATGACACAAAAATATCAGATTTCAAAGACTAAATTTTCAAAACCAAAAAAGAAAAAAAAAGTTGTCAAATAGAATCAAGAACATCAAGTTAGTGTTTCAATTTAGTAAATAATATCAAGTAATATCTATCAAATCTATCGCTATTCCAGTGCAAAAACACTTCTTTTGAAATCATATTTGGAGATTTTAATAAGAAGATATTTTGGTGAAAGAATTTGTTCTTGTAATCATCCAAGAGCAAAAAGTACAACTTTATATACGATACAATACCAATTAAATCCTATTCTAATGCCTATAAATTAGCTTTTGACTTTTATTAGGATGGCAACTAACTAATCAAATTAATATACAAAATATTCTCTTTCCTATTTTATTTGATTGTTTTTAACACACCCCCTCAAGTTGGAGTTTATGTTAATAACACCCAACTTACTAAGTAATATCTCAAACTACAGTGTAATCATCGCCTTGGTGAATAAGTCCGTGATTTGATCATTGGTCCTCACATGTGCTGTTTTAATCAAGCCTTCTTGAATTTTGTCACGAACTAAGTCGTAGTCAATTTCAATGTGTTTCGTTCATTCATGAAAGACCAGATTCGAGGCAATGTGTAAAGCAGCTTGATTATCACAAAATAATATGACTGGTTGGGGATGTTTGATTCCTAAGTCTCTCAAGACATTCTTCAACCAAGTAACTTCGCAACAAGTAGTAGCCATAGAATGGTATTTTGCCTCTGCAGTTGATCGAGCCATCGTAGTTTGCTTCTTTGTCTTCTAAGAAATGGGTGATTGTCCAAGAAATATGCAGTACCCTGTTATAGACCTTCTTGTATCTCTGCAACGTGGTCAATCCGCATCACAAAAGGCCTTTAATTGAAGTGTGCCTGTAGAGGATAGTAAAATGCCTTATCCTAGTGTTTGCTTTATGTATCTAAGAACTCTATGTGCTGCTTCAAGATATTACACACGTGGTTTGCCCATAAAGTGACTTAAAACATGAATTGCATAGACCAAATCTAGCCTAGTGATAGTCAAATTGATCAACCTTCCTACAAGATGCTTATACATTGAAGGGTCATTCAGAAGATCTCCATCAGATTGTGTAAGAGCCAAGTTTTGTTCTATGGGAAACCTTACTAGTTTAGCTCCTAGAAATCCAACATCTTCTAATATCTCTAATGCATATTTTTTTTGAGAGAGAGAAATACCTTTCGAAGACCTTGCCACCTCTATTCCCAAAAAATATTTGAGCTGACCTAGATCCTTGATTTTGAATTGTTTGGATAAAAATTCTTTTGAGTCTTGAATATGTTATATATCATTACTTGTTAAGATCACATCATCAACATATACAAGAATTACTACGAAATTACCTTTGTGAGGTCGGACGAATAATGAATAATCTGCCTTTGATTATTGAAAACCAACAAGTTTAAGAGCTGAAGATAATTTCAGAAACCATTGTCGAGAAACTTGTTTCAAGCCATAGAGTGACTTGTTAAGTTTACATATTTGAGTCTCTCCCTTTCGTCCGAATCCCGGTGGTAGGGACATGTATACGTCTTCATCAAGATCGCCATGCAAAAAGGCATTGTTGACATCAAATTGGTGAAGATGCCATCCTTGAATTGCAACAACACTAAGAGGACACGCATAATAACAAACTTAGCAATCGGGGCAAAAGTCTCTCGGTAATCAAGTCCTTCAATCTAATTGTATCCTTTGGCAACCAAACGAGTCTTATAACGCTCTATGGTTTCATCAGATTTGAGTTTCATTTTGTACACCTATTTACATCCTATTGATTTCTTGTCAAGTGGGAGAGACATAAGTGTCCATGTATTGTTTGATTGGCGAGCATCGATTTTATTGCGCGTGGCCATGTGCCACAGAGGATCCTTCAGAGCCTGTAAAAAACTAGTTGGTTCTTTTACAATGATTAAAGAAGTAGTGAAAATTTTATGAGAAGCAGATAATTGGTCATATGAAAGGACTTGAGAAAGATTGTGTGGCATACATGAAGTGGTGACCATGCTAGAGGTTGATGAGGGGTCAGACCAAGACGAGAGGACTGTTTCCACATGATAATTCTGAAGAAAGGAGAGACATTTGGTTGGTCTTGTGAAATAACAGTGTACAGAAGCAGGTATGGAAGAAGTCAGAATAATATGATGAGAATTATTGACAACATTCTTAGGGCAGGTGTCTCGATGGAGTTTTGTGATATGACAAGATCATCATAGAAAATGAATTTATCATGAGTAGATGTAGCGGATTTCTCAATAGCAACGGAAGCATTTTTGAAGGAAAATTCTTGTTCAAAGAAGGTAACATTACGAGACACAAAAACTTTGTGGAGTCCATGATCATATACTCGATATCTTTTTTTTTTTTTTTCATAAGGATAACCAAGAAAAATACATTGGATTGCACGTTTATCAAATTTAGATGGCCTTTGGGCATGAGTGGAGGCGAAACATAAATGTCCAAATACTCTTAAATGTGAGTAATTGGGTGTTGAATTCAAAAACCATTCATAAGGTATTTTTCCTTGCAAAATGGACATAGGTGTGTGATTTATAAGGTATGTAGAAATCAGAATGGCATCCTCCCGGAAGATTTTAAAAAGGTGGGTTTGGAAAAACAAAACTAGTGTCATAGTTACCAAATATCTATATTTACATTCAATCACCCCATTTTGTTATGGAGTGTCAACGCAACTAGTGTGATGGATGATCCTTTTGGACATATAATATTCTTTGAATATGAACTCATGGCCATTGTCACTGTGCACAACCTTAACTTTGCAAGAAAATTAAGTTTCAACTATATTAATGAAATTGATTAGGTGAGTTTGAGTTTCAGATTTATAATGTATCAAGTAAACCCAAGTGCACCAAGTAAAGTTATCAACGATGGTGAGAAAGCATCAAACTCCAGGATCAGATGCAACGCAGTATCCATTCCAAATGTCAATATGCAATTTCTCAAAAGGTATTTGACTAGAAACTTTACTCAAGAGAAAAGGCAATCTGGCTTGTTTTGCTAAGGGACAAACCGAACAATTATATGTACAACAAAACTTATTATCCAAACTAGAAAATAAAACACACTTTATTTGAAGAGTGTTCAAAGCGTTGATGCCAAATAATGGAGGAAAAGGGAATGGCCGAATTACACGAGGATGTCTGTGCTTCATCAAGATAGTAGAGTTCCCTGTGTTCAATTCCCAACCCAACCATCTTCTCCGAGCGTAGGTCCTATCTCGCACAAAAATAAGTAAGAAATGTGATGGTACAAAAGGAATAGCGGACGAGCTGTGTTATGGAGATGAGGTTTAATTAAAAATTTGAGACACATAAAACATCATCAAGAACCAAACTAGATGAGAACATAACTCGACCAACATGTGTAACATCAGCAATAGATCTATCTGATAGTTTTATTGTCTTAATAATTTTTTAAGTGATAAACAATTCAAGATTGCAGATGATATGATCAATTGCTCCACTATCAAGAATTCATGTGATTTTCCTGCCTTGAGATGAAAAACAAAGAATTTTACCTGAAAGTTCATCATGAACTAAAGAATTACTAACTTGATTTGCCATGGAAGACTTATTATTCTTTAAGCATTTGTAGGATTTGTTGGCACTGTTCCTGAGTGAAAGGCAATGAGTTGGGTATGTCAGTTTTTTCAACTTGGTGTGAAGCACCAAATTGATTACCTTGCTTTGCTATAGTCATTCAAAATGATTGATCCTTCTTGAGTTTTTGACAAAGATCAATTGTGTGGCCCTTCCATCCACAATAAAAGCACTTCAAATGTTCTCGGCAGTTGTCTGTGTTATATCCATTTTTTTCACATTTTTCACACGTGATTACTGCCCCTCTTATTTGGATCATTGATTGTAAATGTTGCTACCTCAAGCTGACCTGTATTCTTTTTCTGAAGACATACCTCGCTGTCGTTCATATCTAAGCACAAGGGAATAAGTCTTATGACCTTTAAAAAGGGATCAATTGTCAATATTTGTCCCCGTATTGTTTCAAAGGATTCAGTCAATCCCATAAGAAACTTCATGGTTTTCTCTATTTCTCGATAGGATAGCTCTTCCTTCATAGTTTCATATTGCCGAGCTGCAATAGAAAAAAAGACGTCTCTTTTATTCCATAATCATTTGAGTTTGGTAAAGTATAAACTAACAGACATGGTTCTTTGCATACAATCATGTATCTCGTTTTTAATGTGAAAAAGTTTGACACGGTTTACTTGAGAAAAACGTTCACGTAATTCATCCCAAACTGCCTTTGTTTCATCATAATAGAGAAACACTTGCTGCAATTTCCTTGGAAAGCAAACCTAATATCCAGGTCTTGACGAGATTGTCGCAACGAATCCACTGCTACAATTCGTCTTTTGCATTTTTGTTTGGTCGTAAAATCAATCCATCAACAAAGCTGTATTTGTTTTTGACTGTTAAGACCATAATCATAGAGTGATTCCATGTGTTGTAGTTTTCTTCAGTCAGAACTTGTGATACAAGAATCAATCCAAGTTGATACAAAGGTTGATTGGGATTGTCAAAATTATGAAGATGCCATGCTCAATTGAGTTGGCTTGTTTGTGTCTCCCTTGATTAATAATGGAATGAGCAAAAGTTTTCAGATTCCTAGATTCGGTGCTCTAATACTATAATAAGAAGACATTTTAGTGAAAAAATTTGTTCTTATAATCATTCAAGAATAAAAGGTACAACTTTATACACGATACAATACTAATTAAATCATATTCTAATGCCTATAAATTAGCTTTTGACTTTTACTAGGATGGCAACAAACTAATCAAATTAATATACAAAATATTCTCTTTCCTATTCTATTTGACTGTTTTAACATATTTTCCTAAAACAATAACAAAAAAAAGGAATAGATAGAAAAATTCAAGAGGCAAGTATTAGGTCTAGTTCTAGGAAATTAACAAAAGGATTTTTGACAATCCTAAAAGCCAAATAAAAAAGAAAATAAATAAAATAGAAATACAAAATTAATGTGATTCGGCCGTATTGATCTATGTCCACAAACGAAAGAGTAGCAAATTTACTATAACAGAAAGATAATACAAAAGAGAGTACATAAAATCTACGAAAGAATTCTTAAGCCTAAAAGCACTTAAAATTGAAAATACAAAAGAGGTTAAATAGTACAAAAGACTTAATAGATTAAAGACCCACTAATTTTCTCTATAAAACAAAAGATTTAATAGATCCCCACGGACTAAAAATACAAACATAGTAATCTTATTTCACCTTTCCTCAAAGCCCTCAATGAGATCCAATGGGACAAACAATTCTTCTTTACAAAAAATCCAATTGAATTCCAACAGGTTCTTTCTCCACTTTCGGTAACGCTAAATCAATGTCCCGAAATTGATATTGATAGTTTATTATTGTCATCAAGAATCTAAAACCTGAAACTCTGACACCTCTTTGTAAAATTTTTGATGTGAGATACAAAAATAAATTTAACAGCAATGAATACTGAAGTAGATAAACACAATAGAGGAATAAAAAAATCAATCTATAGAAAAATTTCAAATGCCAACATCAAGAAAATGGTAGGTCTCTATAAAATTTTTTCATAAGTACCTGTCCAATTCAAATTCCAAAAATACTGATTTAATCAAAATAATCAATAAATTAAAAAAATCTAAAATCCTACGTGCAACCAAAATCTTAATAAAATGTGAAATCATAAGCAAAAAAAAATCATGTTAAACAATTAAAAATAAGAAATGGGAATATATAAAAAATACTAATAGTTTTGTAGTATGTCAGTGAGAAAAGGTTGACTGAGCTCACTAGTAGATTTTGAGAATAAGAGGATGGAGGAGGAGGAAGAGAATAGAGGAGGCGGCGGTGGCAGCTGTAGGTAGAGTTAAGAGGAAGAGAATGTCGAGGGAGGAAGGAAGGAGGGTTCGTAAGAGAAGAAGGGAGCAGCAATGTAGTGGAGCGGGTGGATTTACGATTAAAGTGAAAAATTTCTTGGAAACGTGATAGTAATGGAGAAGGAAGCCATGGGTTTAGAAGACAAAGTTTTTATTTGAACTTTTATTACTTATATACCTGTGATGCTTGCAACGTCATTGAAAATTGTACATATGATAAAGGATAAGTGTGGAATGAAATGACTTTTTTGCCCCAATTGGGGTGGAACTTTATACTTTTATAATCGATTGTAAACCACTTAACTCCTCTTAATAGCTCTAATTATTAAACAACTACTAGATGGTCCAGTACCTCCTCCACGTTTGCCACCTATGGCCTTTCTTCTTCTTCCACGTTTGCTACGCATGGCCTTCGTTCTTCTTTCGTATTCCCCCTTTGCTTTTATGATTGAATAGCTGCTAAATATGTTGCTGCCTATAGATTTTATCTTTGTGATATGTTTGGTCATCAACATGGATTTTCCTTTGAATTAATGTGAGTTTCCCATACAATTAGTTTTCCCTCTTTTTTTTTTTGGTTTTTACTCACAAAAAATAATTGTCATGTTTTTTTGTGAAAGTGCCGTGACTGAAAGTAGTTAGATATCTGATTGTGTTAAATTAGTTTAGTGATGCTGGGATACATCTCAGAAACTCCACTAAGATTAATATCCATTAGTATAGAACAAACCGTAATATGAGCACGAATGTAATATTCTATACTTGATTAGTTCAGAAACACCTTAATATATAATTTTATAGAATAGGATGTCAATATTGGCACCTCATTAGTTCGTTTGTGTAGATATTTTTAGAGTATGTTTTTCATCAACAGGATCTAGGGATTCAAGTTTTATGTTTAATTTAACATTTTATCTCATCATATGTTTCAAGATATTGGGAATTCTATAGTTCATTATTTATTGTAAAAAGTAATTATTTTTTCATTCACTTTTTCTAATAATTCAAAAATGGTGTGTTAGTTCTAGGCTTTCATTCAAAGTTAGTTAATGTTTTTGTCATGCAGGTTCAAACTCTTCTTATCAAGATCACATTTTATCGGCTTCTTTCTAAAAAATTTTCTCCACAAAACAAACTCAAATCATTTAATTGAGCGGTAAATTAATGTAAACGTGAAATGTGTCAATAAGAAATTATCAAAAGCTATATGTATTTGTACCATATGCATCACTAATTTCAACAAAGCACTCATATTACTAAAACAACCCATCATGGTTAACATATACCAAAGACACATGTCCCACCATAAAGACCCCATTAGCCCCACTACAGGTCAAATAGGTAAAATTACTCTAAACACAAGTATTAGGCATGTATACCATAAGTAACTTGAACATTAACACAATTTTTATGAGACAAAAACAACCCTTCACACAAGCAGTTGAAATGGGTCACTTTTCAAGCAATGAGTGGCCTTAAACATGTTCTTATATATTATAAGGATTCATTTAGATTGACTTGATGTTCAAAAGACCGAGATTTGTTCCTATAAAAGGGTTGGAGACTAGCCACTCGTCAGAAGTTAGGGTAGAAGCAACAACTTCAAATAGAGATTGTATTGGGTCATAGGGGCAGTAAGCAAGTCTGACACTCATATTGGAAGGGACTGGCATCTTATCTTGATTACTACAGTTACGTCCTTAAAAAGTGGCACCCATAAAAAAAAATTGGCTTTTTATTAAAGGATCCAGTCACAAATTGAAGTTTGGACCATCTCATCAAATCAAATAAGGATGCTAAACAAACTTGAGTTAAGTTAGATAATGGAAATAGAAAATGGAAAGGGGATTTCCATTATCTGTTCCAAATAAAATTCATAGGCAACAAGGAACCTCTCAATTACAAGGCGATAAGCTCAGTCCTGAAAGATTTTGTTAGATTTTCATTTGTTGAGTATAGTGCCATTGTTCAACCAAAGAGATAGCGGTACCTCAGCAGTTTAATGAATTTTACACCAAATTAGGTTAGGCTAATAAATAACTAGTTAGCTAAGTGTCCGTAGTCCAAACTTGCTAGACTATCTTTACAAGTCAGAATGTCTACTAAAAAGACTATTTTTTTTTCAAAAATTTCCCCCTCTTTCACCTATTATCATGAATTCTAATATCATCATGAATTGTTGGTATAACTAGTTAAGCTAAAGAGCGGATATTCTACTTGTTTTTGCATTATGAGTCTGAATGAATATAACACACAGTGCCTCTTATATATACGAAACTATTGAGAGAACCAAATCAAAGAGACTTGAATGAATCTCAATACGTGCTTCAGCATTTCTAATTTTCACTTGTCGAATGGCATTTCAGTCTTACATTTCAAAATCTATTTGCAGACACATGCAAAAAATGATGTTGCGCTGACAACTGTAAAGGCACAATAAGAAAGGCAGGAAATAAGGCAAAAGGATAAACGAATAATTAGAACATGAATAAGAACTAAAGGCAGAATTGACCAGCTTACACGAGATTCAAAGCAAAGGCGGAGAATAGGGCAGTATATAGAGAGAGGCAAGAGGGAATGCTTGCACTAGATAGCTTCAATCTATCATAGATTTTACCAACTTCAATTGAAATAGCGCTTTGCTTTTAAGAGAGATAAAATAGAAGCATAAGAAATGAAGAAATAGCAAAGAAGATAGAGCGGAAATGAAATAAGGAATAAGACAGAGTATTGGTAGCAAAAGGTAACAGGCTTCCTCCTTAGGTGTCTACTAGCCTCCTATTTCTGTTCGTCTCTTGCCTAGTCAGTCTGTTTTTCTTCTATCATGTCTACATTTCTCAATCTAGGTCGTTTTTCCATGGCTCTTCTATAGAGCACAAAATGTTTCCCAAGGAGTCTGAATTCTCTTCATCTTGCACTCTCAGTTCATCAGTTATTCGTAGTTCATCGCTTGCTAATATTACTAGATCTGCTCATACTAATAGTTCCAAGCCTGATAGTCCCCCTCCTCTCAATCCTACTGCACTTGCCACTTGCCACTTGCCACTGCGCTTTCTAAGGGCACAAATAAAAAAAATGGACTTCAATCGAGTGTGCTTCAAATCACTATAGATTTTAAATTAAATCCAAAGAAAGAACCTCTAACTAAATGAGAGTAAAAGGAATAAAAACTCAAACCTAAGATAAGCTGCTATTAGCTTTCTTTCCTTGACGAAAAGGGATCATTTCACACCTGGCAATTTTCGAGGAGAGAGTGGCCTTACGAGAGTTTAGAGACTAAAGACAATAGCAGTGGGACGTGATTAGACTTTTATGAAAAAGTACCTTGTTGCAGAAGAGATACGTGTCTTGCCTAGATTGCTATCTTAATTGCAGTTCAACTCTCTTTTATTTAAGTTTCCCTTGTTCCTTTTATCAAGCATAATAATTCGAATCATTGGTATAATTCTTTGCTGAAAGAGGTCTCTCTTATCAGATGACATCAAATACTGGTGGTGATTAGCATTCGTTATGGGTCATATTCAGCGCCAGTGGCCTCTTAGCTTTGTAGGTGATATCGGATGCTTGGTATCTCACTGCATAAGTGTTAGGAATGTCATAGTTCATTAGTTCTTTCCTGAGGATGTCTATGTGTACTCTCCCATCTTTAGTCTTTCTTGATATCAAAAGAGTGAAAAGTTCTTTGTTTTAATTTAATGTGCATCCAATTTTTTAGTAGGCTTTTATACCCAAGCTCTAAGAGTTTAGCCTATTAGCGATTTCTTTGCCAAAGTCTTGCTCTAAAGGAATTGGTTTTAAAGGGATCAAATTCGTAGTAGCAATGAGTTCTGCTTTTTAGTTTTGACTTTCTAATTTAGTTGTATATGCTCTTGACTTGCTTTGTAGTTCTAAACAAAGCCATGCATTGCAAAAAAAACACTGCTTTGCATTGACAGACTCTTCTAGTCAATCTGGTCACCAAGGAGGATCCATCCCACTATGAATACTTGTTATTCTTCAAGTAGCATTTGCAGCTCCTTTCAAGGCTCTCGATTCTCTCTTTCACTATGTTTAGTCAATTCTATTTTTTTTATTGATAAGTAGTAGATTCATAGCCATTTTCAAGACAATGATCCTTCATTCAGTAGATTTTTTTTTTATAAATAAATTCAAATGGCCACTTGTTGACATTTCTAGAATGTCTGATGGGCATGTTTTACACAAAAAGCTAGATGATATTTTAGTTGGGAAGGGAAAAACGGGTCTTCCATCTTTGAATGCACATGCTCTATTACTATTAGTGATCAGTTTCTAAACCGCTTATCCTTTAATATGAGTTGCATCTCGAATTTGAAAATAGATGAGATCAGTGAAGTAGTCTCAGTTGGAGATGGGATTGCACGTGTTTATGGATTGAACAAGATTTAAGCTGTGTAAATCGTTGAATTTGCCAGCAGTGTGAAAAAAATAGCTTGAATCTTGAGAATGAAAATGTAGGGATTGTTGTGTTTGGTAGTGATACACTATTAAAGAAAGAGATATTGTCAAGCGTACTGAATCTATTGTGGATGTTCCTATGGGAAAGGTTATGCTAGGGCATGTGATCGGCATGTTGGCAGTACTTATTGATGGAAGAGGAGCTCTAAGCAATCACAAGTGAAAACATGTTGAAATGAAAGGCTCTGGGATTATTGAACATAAATCTGTGCATGAGCCTATGGAAATAGGTTTAAAAGTGGTAGATAGCCTTGTTCCTATAGGTCATGGTTGATGAGAACTTATAATCGAGGGCTGACAAATTGGAAAATAGCTATCGCTATCGATACCATATTAAACAAAAAGCAAATGAATTCAAAGGTCATCTCTGAGAGTGAGACATCGCATTGTATTTACGTAGCGATTGGACAAAAACGTTCAACTATGGCTAGTTCAAATTCTTTCAGAAGCGAATGTTTTGAAATATTCTATTCTTGTAGCGGCCACCGCTTCAGATCCTCCTCCTATGCAAATTTTGGCCCTATATTCTAGGTGTATCATGGGGGAATATTTTCGCGATAATAGGATGCACGTATTAATAATTTATGATGATCTTAGTAAATAAGCTATAGTATATCAACAAATGTCATTATTGTTACGCCGACCACTAGCTCATGAAACTTTCCCACGGGATGTTTTCGATTTACATTCTCGTCTATTACAAATGAGTGGCTAAATGATCAGACTAGATAGGCGCAGGTAGTTTGACCGCCTTACCCATCATTGAAACACAAGTTGGAGATGTATCTGCCTATATTCTCACCAATGTGATCCCCATTATTGATGAACAAATCTGTTTGGGAATAGAGTTATTTTATCGTGGAATTAGACCTGCTATTAACATTGGCTTATCTATCAGTTGCATCGAATCTACCACTCAGTTGAAAGCTATGAAACAAGCCTGCAGTAGTTCAAAACTAGAATTGGCACAATATCACAAAGTGGCTGCCTTTGCCTAATTTGGCTCAGACCTTGATGCTACGACTTAGGCATTACTCAATAGAGGTGCAAGGCTGATAAAAGTACTAAAACAACCATAATATGCACCACAGGGTAGGTAAGTGGGCTCTTTTCCTGTCGAACTCTTCTATTTTATGATTGGGGTGATCATTGGATCAGTGGACATCAAAATCATCTTTGCCTCTTTTTAGTTTTCCTTCGTGGCTGAATGATGGAATGAGAAATTTTCTTTTTATGCTATCTACTATTATCATATTAAACATACTTTGATTTTTTTCTCTTTTTATAAATGTTCTTGTGCTTCTTTTGATTGCTCCTTTCAATTGTTAGTTTCTTTGCTTTGTCTGATGAGTAAGAAGGAAGGAGGATAGTTCTCGAAAATGCCTTTTGAAGTTGGGGTTTGAGCTCTTTACTTTGCATCATAAGACAATAAAGAAAAAGGACTCCTAATGGACTCTAAAGGCTCGTTCCTTAGGCCTCCAGGCCTAAGTTCACTAAAGAGTCACTACACTACAAAAAAAATACTTTTTATGATAAATTTTTTTGATAAACCCTGTAGTCGTCACAAAAATACATTTTTATGATGAATTCCATACTTCCATCACCCAAAATAGATTATATATGCTAGCTTGAAACCGTCACCACAAAACATGTTCTCTTTCATCACAAGAAAGTTAAAATTTTGCAAACTCCATTTGGTGCTAAATAGCGGGAAATATTGGTGGAAAGCTATATATATATATATATATATATTAATTTTGTAGTTTAAGAATGAAAATAACTATGCTAACGAGGATGCTGTCACAAATAGGATTAAATTTTATGAATTGTCATCACAAAAAAATAAATTCAGCTCCCGCCTTATTTTCCCACCACTTTTTTTGGTGTTCATTAATTAAGTTGGGAAAGATGAAAAAAAAAGAAAAAAAAAAAAGAACCCACCAAAGTAAGTGACGTCACTTTGAAAAAAGCAATGAATATACACAATGCACTTGTCTGTCATCTAACACTTGAACCATTCTAGTACTTGAGCTAAACTCAAGCATGTACCAAGCGCACTTCTCCCTTCTTCTTGCACCGTCAAACCTAATCTCCTATTTCTTTTTGTCTTTTTGGTACCAAGCATAATCAGAGATTGTTTCAATCAACTACACATCCCAATTTGAACAAGTCAAGTCCCAATTTTGAAAACCCCTTTGTAAAGCCCTATCTCCTCCAAGACTCCAAGACTCCAAGACCTATTTTAAAGTTTTCATTTGGTAAATTTCTTCTTTAATCTTATTATCTTGTGAAAGATTTATGAGTTTTTTGCCATTTTTTGTAATTTGATAGGAATTTACGTTTGATTAGATTGGATCCTAAAATTCTGATTCTTATTTGGTTTATCTAAGTATTATTTTTTTTCACACGGTATATTTACTTTTTTGACTTGTTGATTTTGGATGGGAGGTGAATATTGTCTGAATGAGTATGAATTGATAGTGATTACATGAGAAATTTCGTGACCTGATGACTTTTAAATTCTATAGCAAAAATATTCTTTTTTACCAAGAACCCGTTTGAGAAAATGCCTAACTAACAACTTTAGTTAAAGATTAATCTGCTAACTATGAGCATGCAAAACTGAAGAACTCCAATCCAACTTGGACCATTATATTTTTATCTTGTTGTTTTGAGCATTGTTTATGTGGGGTCTTTCTTTTTTATTTATTTTTATTTTTTCTTTTGTTAGTGTTTGTTTCACCTTGTTCATGCATTCTTTCCTATAATGGACATATGTTTAATTTCAATGTGATATAATGCTAATTCCAGTTTCATGCCTGCCTTGCATCATAAATAGGTTCGTTTCACAATGGTATTGGTACTACAGACAATAATATTTGAATTAACTAGATTTAGCGATGGAATATACTTACACTTTTTCTCAGCTTTAAATATATAAAATTTCTAAGGTAATACTTGTAGACACCAAATTTTTATCAGTTTTCAATATTTTCCTGAATTTTTATCTATTTGATAAGTTATTATTATTATTATTATTTTAATATTATATTAATGTGTAATTTTCTCATTTTTGCAGGTTTATTTTAGGAAGAGAAAAAAAAAACAAAAACAAAAAAAGCAAAATAGCAACAAAAAGAAAAAAAGTCAAATCATCCTAATCATTTTTTCACTAAATGCACTTAACCCATTTCACACTCAATGGCCAGGGACTTTTCTTTTCATTAGTTGAGAAATCATCATTTTTGGAAGATCCAACACACAAAACTCCTCTTTTTCTCTCCCAATACTCACTCTCTCGGCTCTCTCGAGTCTCAGAAACGGAATAGACAAGCCAAAAAAAAAAGCACTCTGCCTCCTCCAAAAACAACTCTCGGCTCTCTCCCTCAAAAAGGCAAGAAACAGACAAGACCAAAAAAAAGAAGAAGAAAACACTCCCTCACTTTGCACACGGCTCACTCTCTCCCTCTCTCAGACTGGGCAGAAGAAAGAAAACAGAACAAAAAAAAAGAAAGAAAGCTCCCTCATTCTCTCGGCCATATCCCTCTCTTTGCTCACTTCACACAACACACCCACACACTATTCAGACACCAGGAGGCAGCCGCCGGTTGGACAAAGAGCTTGGAACTTCCTCAAAATTTTAGTTAAGGGACCACAACCTCATTGAGGTAATTTTTTCCAGCTTTTCCTTTTTTAATTAATTAGATTAAATGCATGTTTGGCTACCTGTTTGTCTCTTCCTTTCACTGATTTTTGTTGCTATTGTGGTGTTGTTGAAGTTTTTTGGGACAAGCCTGTATAAAATTAAGAAAAAAGAAACGGTGCTGTGAATGCATGCCAAATGCTTGATAAAATGCCGAAATGGAAAAATGGATTTAAAAGCTGAATATTGTGCATGTTGTTGTCAAAACGGATGACCGTTAGCTAGCACCAGGCCTGGAAATGTTTGCTTATCTAAATTTTTTGGAGTTTTGAGCTTTAAAGGCATTGAAATATTTTCTTCATTTTTGGGGCTGTTTTGACTTAATGCATCATTTTGTTGTTGTTTACTTGTCAAACTAAGATTATAGTTGTAATGTAGAAGTTATAAGGAGGGTTTTGGCATAATTTTTATGATTTTTGGTGGAGGTTTAAAGGTTTTAAGAAAATAAAAACTGGACTGATTTCTTGGCTTTTTGGCCACTTTAGGTCAATTTTTGTTAAAACTAAGTCAAAAATGGAATCTACGCGAAAAATCGAGTGAGGGGTGTATTTTGAGAAATTTTGGCGACCGGAGAGGTCGCCGTGACGCTGCCGGCGGTGACGCCATGGCCGCCAGCTGAAGCTTCTTCAGCTAGTCGAAGAAGAAGGAAGAAACGGCAGGAGAAGAAGAACGAAAAGAGAAGAAAAAAAAAAGAAAAGAAAGGAAAGAAAAGAAATTGGGTTAATGTTTTTTTTTCTGATGGGCCAAGAGTTAGTTTTGGTTGGGTTTTGGGAATGGGTTTTATTTTATTTTTTTTGGATTTCGATTGGGTTAGAAGGTCAGAGCCCATGCATTGTTTTTGTTGGGCTTGAGTGATAAAAAGATGGGCTAGCCTGCTCGTTTGGCTTGGACTTTCGGCTGGGCTTAGGCAGTGTTCGGCCCAAATAAATAAAAATGATGGCCCGATGGACTTTTCTCCCAAATCAGAAACCGAAATTTGCACTTTAGCCCCTGATCTTTGGAGTAGTTTCACTTTAGCCCAGAACATTTTAAATTTGTTTCAATTAGGTCCTTAAATTAATTACATTTTGGTCCTTGAATTTTATCTTTCATTTAATTTTGACCCCTGAACTTTGAAAAATATAATTTCTGTTCCCAAAAGTTTTTTTCAATTTTTGCAATTAAGTCCCTGATGAATTTTGACTCTCTTTATTATGATTGTTTCTTTTCTTTAATAGCTAATTATGCTACTTTTAAATATACTTAACTTGTAATTTTTAGATGTTCTTAAATTTATTTACGTTTGACATATTAGTGTGAATTTAGTATTTTTGTTATTATTATTATTTAATTAAATTGGTGCCATGATTCTTTTATTCATTTTGAGTATAAATAGGGCAATTCGACTCTATTTAGTCATCACTTCAAAAGGGAGGTACCCCTATTATTATTTAAGTGTCAATTACGTGCTTTTATGTGCTCATACGTGCTCTTATGTGTCTATATATTTTTATATGTTTTGTTATTTATTTGATTTAGATGTTTATTCCAGCTCTCTTATGTTTTTTTAGTTAATTCTTATAATTATTTGAGAGGCATTTAATTGCCTCAAAAATATAATAGATAGGATAACTAAATTTGTTTTATTTTATCTTCCCCTTTTAGGTTTGTAATTAGGTCCCCCATTGTAATAGATAGAATAAATAGGTTTTATTTTTTCATATTTTCCCATTTTAGATTGTAGTTAGATTCCCCGTTATAATAGGTAGGTTTTGTGTGTTTATGTGGCTTATGTGTTATATGTTTACCCGCTTTCCTTAGGATTTTTGCATCTAGATATTATATTTACGTGTTATGTGCTACGTGATCTTATGTGTTTATTTGTTTTAATTTATGCTTTATTTGTTTTACTATGAATTATTAATGCATGACGTCACTACACTAGTCCAACGCTAGTTGTGGCTTCTCCTTCCGCTTACTTGCTAGTCCAACGCTAGCATGGATTTTTAGAAATGGGTTAGTCCAATGCTAGACCCTTTAGACCATCTTGCATTAGATTCATTTTGTGTGATATTTATTACATTTTCATGCATATTTTTAAGGATCTTTTCTCATTTGCATGCTATTTCCTATTATATTATCCTATACCTCATATCCTCTATACGTGTTAATCATATCACTTAGAATTGCATCTCATTTAAGAAATTGTGTAATAAGTTAGTTCATTTGCTTGTGCATATTAGGAGAATTATTTTTCAAACATGGGAAATGGGTGATTATAACTTTTTAGTTTAAATATCCCATTAATCCCTGTATAAGAAAATTATGTCACGAGTTTTTGTCTCTCGTACCCTTTATGTTGCATTCCTTTTTTTTCTTCGATCACTTATATCTATGTATATAATTTAATTTCTTTTCTTTTCTTTTCTTTAATTTCATCATTTGCATACTCGTGACACCTTCAAGGAATTATTTTGGCCTTCGCAATTAATGCGATTGGTTCAATTAAACCCTTGAATGAACATTTTGTCCATTTCGATATTTTTTTTATAAATTTGCATCCATGTAGGAAACATCCAAACGTGATAAAATTCAGGGTTAGATTAGGAAAATTTTGACTAAACCTCGCAACTAGCTTAGACTAGGTTGGAAGGGTGCCTTAGGTTTGAGTTAATCGAACATTTGTCTTCCCTTTCTTCAACCGTGACTCCCGAACTCATTTTCTCTTATTTTTTCAAAGACCTGGAGTTGTTAAAAAGGGTTTTATTTTATTTTATTTTTGTCAAAAATCTTTTTGGGATGACTTGGTACACCCAAACTCAATACCAAGTGGCGACTCCTCTTTTTCTTGAAAACCCTTTTTAGACTAAATATTTGGACCTAAATTGTCGCATTCTTTAAAGTCTTATTTTAGGTCCTTTTCACTTATTTTTAAATAAAATAACATCTTTTATAAACACTCTCCTTTTATTTTTCCATCGCGAAAAAATGGGGCGCAACAATACTTTTATATTTAATCTTGTGTTTTTCTCTCCTTCTAGGGAAGCTCAACTATTAATTCAAATTTGCACATTTTGATTCAACGAAAAAATGGGAAACAGTTACTTATTCAAGGCAAGTTGCTATTTTTTCTAACTCTTATTTTATTTAACGAAGCACTTTGCTATTATCTATTTCTATTTTTTTTAGGTGTGTCCCGCAGGGAGTGGACCCCGCAGACTATTCACCACCCTCAGCAACTTGCTGGCAGCAAGGTTCGAACCAGGGACCTGAAGCTCCATTTTCAGCACCCTCAACCACCAGACCAAATCCCTGAGGGCTATTATCTATTTCTATTTGTTTTAGTTGTATTCTTTTAATTCATACCAGCTGTGTGTTTCATATCCAAATATTTATATGCATATAAACTTGTTAATAAGCTACATATCGTGTATTCGAAACATTTGGTTTTCTACTTTGTTTATTTTACGAGACTGGAACTTAAAAATGGTTAAACTAAGTTTCATATGTGATGTTTGTTGCATTAATGATTTTAACTTTTAGGTAGTTCAATGGATAAAACTGGATTAATGACAGTAATATATATTCAAAGGCATACAAGGATAGTGTTCAAGAATTTATTGAATTTGTTAGGATAAACTCCACCAGTTGGGACAAAATTTCTTGTCCGTGTGCTTCATGTAGGAATTCAACTAAGAAAAGTTATTTTCAGGTTCAATTTGACGTACATAATAATGGTTTTTGAAAAAAGTGTAAGAATTGGGTCTTTCATAGAGAATCATTGAGTGTACCTCCGTGTGTTATTAATGAAAGATTTAATCATAATGGGGAGGCAAATGTTGGTGCTAATGATGATAATGAGGAATAGGGTGATGAATTGCAAATATTGTTGGAAAAATTTAGTGAGGCACAAGAACGTAATCCTTCATTTGATTGGAATGCCAAAAATTTTGATAGACTATTAAGTGATGCTCAACGAGAACTATACCCAAGATATATCAAATACTCCTTGTTACGTTTTATCATTACTGTACTGAATATGAAAGTAATGAATCATATGACGAACAAGGTTTTTAACATGATTTTGGAATTATTCAAGAATGTAGTACCAGTAGGTGAAAAAGTTTCATCTTCACTATATGGAGTTATGAAAATCTTATCAGCCATTGGTTTAGGTTATGAGAAAATTGATATGTGCAAATATGATTGTGCAATTTTCTGGAAAGAGAATGAGAGAGAAATAAAGTATCATGTTTGCCAAGAACCTTGCTGGAAAAAAATCGATTGTAAGGGAAATAAAACTCCTCACAAGGTATTGTGGTATTTTTCATTAAAACCAAGGTTGTAAAGATTATTCTTGTCCTCTAAAATTGCAAAGGACATGCAATGGCATGAAAAAGGAACGTGTGAAGGAGGAAAGCGTCATGTGGCATCCAGCTGACTCTATTGCTTCGAAACATTTTGATGAGCCCCAACTTTGCTCAAGAAACTAGCAATGTTAGGCTATGGGTTGACCACTAATGGTTTCAATATATTTGAAATTATGAGCAGCTCGTATAGTTTGTGGCTTATCATTCTTGTGCCTTATAATTTGCCTACCTATAAATTTATAAAGAAGAGTATTTTATGCTATCATTACTCATTTCTGATCCCTATACACCAGGGAAAGATATAGATGTGATTTTTAGACCTTTGATAGATGAGTTGAAATATCTATGGCTGAATGCCATGGAGACTTATGATTCATAAAGTGGGCAGAATTTTCTCATGCATGTAGCACTTTTATGGATTGTCTCTGATTTTTTAGTGAATGGTTATTTGTCTGGTTGGAGCACTTCTGGTTATAATGCATATCCATGTTACCTTTATGATACTAGCTCTCAAAAATTAAGATGTAAGATAGATTTCATGGGGTATCGTCATTTTTTGCCTCATGACCATCGCTGGAGAAGAGAAAGGAATAAATTTGATGGTATAGTTGAGCAAAGACCAAGGCCAAGAGAATGGATAGGGGCTGATATACTACAGTTAGACAGTTCGACTGAGTTCTTTGACACTCCTGGAAAGCATTCTGAAAACACAAAATAGAAAACGTGAGCGTAATCAAGGTAATTGGACAAAGAAGAGCATTTTTTTTTTAAATTACCTTACTGGCTGAACTTGAAGATAAGGCATTTTCTAAATGTTATGCACATCATAAAAAACATATCTGAAAATTTGATGGCGACATTGCTGGGTATTAAAACAAAAACTAAAGACACAAATAATGCTCGCAGAGACTTGTGTGACATGGGAATAAGAGAAGAGTTGCATTTGCAAAGTAATGGTACTCGAACTTTGAAGTAGGCTGCATGTTATGTGATGTTTTCAAGTGAACAGAAAAGATTTTGTATTTTTTTGAAATCAATTAAGTTTCCAGATGGGTATGCTGCAAACATATCTCACTGTGTTAAAGATGATAAAATTTCAGGTCTTAAGAGTCATGATTATCATATATTGATACAGCGACTTCTCTCGATGGGTATTCAAGGATACTTATAAAAAGAGGTGAATGAGACAATTTTTCAGTTAAGTGAGTTTTTTTCGAAATCTGTGTTCAAAGACACTCAAACTAGATGACTTGGATTGGTTGGAAAGAAATATCTCTCTAATTATGTGCAAGTTGGAACAAATATTTTCACCTGCATTCTTTACCATTATGGTTTATCTATTTATTCATTTTCCTGAAGAGACTAAACTAGGAGGTCCAGTTCATCATAGATAGATGTTTCTATTCGAGAGGTAAGCCTAATATTAGTTGATTATGTTATACATTAATTTTCAAATCTTGTTCATATGTGCAATATGAAATAATCCCAATTGTATCTCTACTATATCTTGCTAAATATGTATCTTGGGTGTCTTAAAAAATACGTGCGGAATAAAGCTAGACCTGAAGGATCAATTGCTGAAAGATATGTAGCAAATGAGTGCCTAACTTTTATGTCTCAATACATTCACGGATGTGCACAAAATTCAATAAAAAGGAGAGGAATCGTGATGTAAGTCCTAGAGATCAAGGTCCGCTAGTTTTCTCACTACAAGTCTATCATTTCGAATTAAATACAGCTACTGAAAAACTGAGTCAAAAGTTTTTGAACGTAACACATAAGTTTATATTGAATAATTATGAAGAAGTAGGTCTCTACCAAATGTAAGTTGGTTGACTTTACTTTGTTCCATCTATAATTACTTGTTTGGGTCATTTTTATTTTATTTCTTTATCTTTTATTTACTTGTTTGGTATTAATCAGATTCTAATATTTTTATTATCCTTTTTTTGTAATTTGTATAGTTTGAACAAGGAAGAGTTGAGTAATATACAACTTGAGAATATTGAGAGTAGGCACCAATCACAATTTTTAAAGTGGTTAAAGAATCATGTAAGTAGTTGACATAAAATAGAATTGTCTTTCTGACAAATGTAGACGTTTAATGCTTATGTTTTTTGTACTTTATTATTAGATTAATCATTTGTATACTTAGAAAGTTGAAGGAATTACAGATGACTATGGGCACTAACAAATAGGCCAATCCCTATTGTGACAAAAATCTATTTAAGGTATATTGGAAATCAGATTTGATTCCACAGTAAGGATAGAGATGATTGTAGAACAACACAAAACAGTGGGCTGGTGTTGATGGTGATCACAAGGGAGAAGTTATTCCATTTTATGGCTTTATTAAGAGAGTTGTAGAACTTACTTTTCTTAAAGGATATAAGGTGGTGTTGTTCCAATGTGGATGGTATGATACGAGTAGTACTCGGACAATAAAATGTGACAAGTACTTTGTTAGTATTGATATCTGATCATGATGGTATCAAAATGATCCATTTGTGCTATCAAATTAGGTGCAGCAAGTGTTTTATATCATGGATACCAAACTAGGCAATAATTGAAAAAATAGTTCAATGTGTACAACATAAGCATCTTTGGAACATTCCTGAGTTAGAAAAAACTGATGAAAATATCAACAATGACGAACAAATAGAGACAGATGATACCTTTTATGAAAAAGAAGCAAGAGTTATTGGTCAAGTTGAAGATACTGAGTTTGACTCATTGCACAAAGAAAATGCTGAGTTTAAGATTATGAAAACTAGTAATGAACATGATCGTGTACAGAAAGAGAGAGAGAGAGAAATATGGTGATAAAGAAAAAGAAGAATATAGTCGTACTAATGAAGCTAGTAGCCAACCAGAAGGTTAAATACTTTTGCAATACAATGAAGATGATGATGATGACAGTGATCATATGGATATCAATTTTGATAGTGAGTAAGCATTAGTTGAAGAAGGTCTTGACAAGAAATTTGGAATAGTAGTTTGTAGTAGATGTGATTTTGTAAAAATGGTGCCAGAATGTGTACTAGTAATACATTCTTGTTGATTTTCAAGCATAGCAGTGTTTGTGCTTCTGAATAACTTCTTAATTTTGTATTTTCATTTTTGTTAATTTTCTATTTATATGTTATTATTCAAGAATACTTATTAAGGTACTAGTTTAATCAAGTAGTACATGGTAAGTCCTTCCATTCTAGTAGTGTTCTAATTTTCATGTTATTTCCTTTTCTATTTTTATGTTCTTTTTCTTTCAATTTTTTTTGGATTAATCTTTCCTACACTGACATTGTATACACTATCAGCGTTGGATGAATGACAGCTGTGTAAAATTTGAATTTAGAATTCAACTTTTGTATGCATGTCATGAATCAAACGGTGATAGTGTATACACTGTCAGTGTATATAAGATTTACTCTTTTTCTTAATCTCTAATTATTTTTATTTTCAAATACTTGTTTTTTTCAGAAGCCACCTAGGGGCAAAAGATTAATGCACACTCCTAAAACAAATACAATTGTAGTATTAAGTGGACACAATTTAGATTTCAGAGGACAAAATCCAACACAACCAGTGAAGGAAATTGCTCAAATGCAATCTGGACAGTAATTTTTTCGAAGTCCTTCAGGAAATAAAGCGGTTTTACCTTCTCAGAAATCATATCAAAATAATGATAGAGTTTCAAGAACTAATCCAACAGCTTGCAACTAATTCTAACGAGTAAATTACTTTATATAGTGTAGAACTGATTAGGTAAAATTGATTTATCAAACAAGTGCATAATTATTAAATTTTGATTCTGTTTATTTCATATGATTTTTTTCTCACAATGGCAGATCCTCCTAAGCGAAAGAATGGTTGAGGTTTAAGTACAGGACAAGCCATTGAGAAACTCATAGAAGAAAATGTATACTGAATAAAATGCTTATCATATTCACACACAAAAATAATTCAAAAATCTCTATAAATTTTTTATTTTTTTGTAAGATATTTTTTGCCATTGACTGTCAAAACACTATATCCCTAGGCAGGCAAGTAACGTGAAATAGTCTTTTCTGAAGGATGTTCCAAACTTATCACATATGCCTCAAAACTTGCAAGTACATTTGGTATTATAGTCAAGCATCATGCCAAGGTGAAGGATGTGCACGAATATGATGAGCTTTCCGAAGAGACCAAGGAGGAACTTTATGGTTGTTTAATGGTATCATACACATACTATTGTGGCAAATAATTATGTATTTTATTCAATTCAAGTAAGTTTGATCATTCATTCATCATTTTATTTTTAATTAACATGTATGGCTTGAATTTAAGGACTGGCAAACTAATCCAATGGTGATCAACTACATTGATGATATGCTAAGAATTTCTTATAAGAGTTGGAGAAATAAAACTGCATGAAAAGTACAAAAACTTGAAGGCAGTAGGTAAAAATCCACATACCTACCCGTATGATTGGATTGAGCAAGATGAATGGGATAATATGAGTGAGTGGTTTGAAAATCCCAAATTTCAGGTAATTCTTCAAATCTAACTTATTAAATTAATTATGGTATCACTTGATGTTGTTACTAATTTATTTTTATTTTTCTCTATTTTTCTTCAATTAGAAAGCCTGTGATAAACTCTGCCAATCCTGCTAAACTACCTTTTTCTCACATTGGTGGTTCAAAATTAAACCATAGTCGAATTCAACAAATGCTAATTCTTTTAACTTGCATTATATGTCAACAGGTTTTGAATCTTTCTTTTGACTTTTTTAGGAGTATTATTCTTATCATAATTAAGATTTTATTATGCTTAATAGGAAATTAGGAGGCTAATTGATATTTGGGGAGGTAATCACAAACGACAAAATGGTGAATTTGTTACTGACCAGGCTAAGCAAAAATACGTAAGTTTGAAATTCATAAATATATAACTATATCATATTTGTAGGACTTGTTTCTATCCAGTACGTCACATGGTAGCACAGTATTAAATGCAGATTGAATTAGTCGAGAAGAAAAGGTGTAGCACTGAGAATGGTGAAGAAAATATTCAAGAAACCATCCTTGTGGATGACATTCTTGGCAGAAAAAGTGTTTATGTGAATAGAATGGGATATGGAGTTGTAATTCCTCCTGCTGCCAACAATTTTAAAGCCGTTGTGTTCTCCATAGCAAGAGCAGTACAAGAAGAATTAAGCTAGTATAAAGAGAATTTTCACAATGCAAATGATTAGCTTGAGAGACAAAAAGTGCAACTTAAAAGTCAACAAGCACAAATATGTCGATATGAGAAACTTTTTCAGCGACAAGAGCCTTACAACAATAGTTTTAATGAGAAGCAAGAGGCGATGGAAAAAAGGTTGGAAGAGTTTCTCGTTTGGAGATCTAACCAGAATGGTTCTGTTTTGAATTAATGTAAGTTGCCATTTTTTGTTTTGTCACTAGCATATAGTTATTTGAGCCTTCCTTGTTACACCAAATAAGTACATATAAATTGTATTAAACAGCGAAAATTTAAATGATTTACCTTCAGTAATTGTTGTTGAACAGAAATTGATCCTTTCTACTTGTTGTCTTCTTGCCTTGTTCTTGTCTATGTGGACAAAGAAACTATGTAGATGTGTAGAAGAAGAGAAAAGTAAAAGGAGAATTTAGAATAAGAATCTTCTAACATATATCTAATTAAAAGGTGTACAATTGATGGAATACCACAGGCAATTTATAGGCTAGGTTAGGAACTCTTACAGGTAAATACAAAAATTCCTAGGGTTTCCTTCTATCAAGGAAATCTTGCCAAAATTCATAACTGAAATAATATTTTCTGACTAATTGATTGATTAACTGATTGAATAAAATATCAATTAACAGTAGATATCAATTACTCATTAACAAATGGAAGATAACCATCAGCCTTAGGCTGATGGCCACCACCAAGCCTTTAAGGCTTTGGTGGTTTTTCAAAAAAAATCCAGACGGGTGCACCACCGGTGGTGGTTCTGTCCCCATCGGTCCCCTATAAGCCTAGTTGGGTCACCCCCGTAGTTAGATTAGAATAGAGTAGGAGTAGAAGTAGGGTTGACGATTGACAAAAAAAAAATTAACAAATGGAAGAGACTAATTAATTATTGATAAAATGTCTATCAATTAATCAGGATATCAATCACCAATCATTGTCTAATTGGGAGATACTAATTAATTATTAACAAAATGTCAATCAATTAATTAGAATATCAATCACTGTAGAATCAATCATGTGGGTCATAATTTGCCTCTAAAGGAGGCAAGTCTTTCATTCTCCCATTTGACCCACATGCCATAATCAGATAACCTTTGAGTGACTAAATGCTTAAGCGGCTATAAGTCTTTATTGTCACTCAATAGACTCGACAGTTATGAACAGTTGCTTAATTAGAAAATGATAATACTCGAATCATGGTAGTTATGTTCTTATTGCGAACACTTCCTTCAATGTATTACAATATATTATAGGTTTAATTCCACTTTGTCCCCCCAAACTTTGGACGATTACTCACTTCACTCCCTAAACTTCAAAATAGGACACTTAAGTCCCTAAAATTTATAAATTGGGACACTTAAATCCCTAAACTTATAAAATGGGACACTTCGACCACCAACGGCATTCTGGATTCTGTCAACAATTTTCCTTAATTGGGAGATATTTATAAGTTTAGGGACTTAAATGTCCCATTTTGAACTTTAGGGACTGAAGTGGGTAATCGTCCAAAGTTTGAGGGGACAAAGTGGAATTAACCCTATATTATACTTCCTAATCAAGTACTTTAAAAGAACTTTATAAATAACTTTGTATAAGTTACTCAGGGTCCAACTTGATGGATCAAAAGATCATTTCTTTATACATGTATCAATTTTAATGTGCACAAACATTAATAACAAATGTCTAGACACAAATGGTCAAGAAAATAGAAATAATCTAGCATTAGCTACTCAGTCCTATACGAGTTGCATGATCCTGAAAGACTTTTACCGGCAATCCTTTAGTCATTGGATTAGCAATCATTAATTCAGTATTAATGTGCTCAATGATTACTTCTTGTTTTTTTAACATGATCTCTGACCATTAAGAACTTGATGTCGATATGTTTGTTTCGACTTCCACTCTTGTTGTTCTTAGCAAAGAACACAACAACAGAGTTGTCACAAAAGATCTTCAGTGACCTACTTATTGAATCTACCACTTTTAGGCCAGATATAAAGTTCTTCAACTACCAAGCCTGTGATGTAGTCTCATAGCATGCAATGAATTCTGCTTCCATCGTGGATGATGCAACAATTTTTTTTATACATCTCCAAGATACTGTTCCTCCAGTAAGAAGGAAAATGTACCCTGAAGTAGATTTGCTTGAGTTCATACATCCAGCAAAATCCGAATCAGAATATCCAACTATCTCTAAATAGTTAGACTGTTTGTATGTAAGTCTGTAGTCCTTGGTCCCTTGCAGGTATCTCAAAACTCTTTTGGCAGCTTTCCAGTGATCCTTTCCAAGATTACTTTGATACCAATCTAGCATTCTAACTGTGAAACCAATATCAAGTCTGGTGCAAACTTGAGCATACATAAGGCTTACAACAAGCGAAGCATATTAAATGCTCTCTATCTCTTTTCGTTCTAACTCATTTTTAGGATATTGATCCAAATTGAATTTTTCTCCTTTGACAATGGGAGCTGCCATGGAAAAGAAGTGTTTCATTCCAAATCTTTCCAAAACCTTTTCAATGTAGGTCTTTTGAGACAGACCAAGAATTTTTCTTGTTCTATCTCTATGAATCTCTATGCCAATGACATAAGAGGCTTCACCCATATCCTTCATTTCAAAGTTTTGTGTAAAAAACTTTTTAGTTTCATGCAACAAACCCATATCATTACTCGCAAGAAGAATATCATCTACATATAAGACTAAAAAGATACATTTGCTCCCATTTGTCTTAAGATATATGCACTGGTTAACAATATTCTCTACAAAACCAAATGAAGAGACAACGTTGTGAAATTTAATATACCATTGACGGAAAGCCTGTTTTAGTCCATATATAGATTTCTTTAACTTGCAAACAAGTTGGTTGTTGTCATTATTGACAAAACCCTCAGGTTGACACATATATGCCTCTTCTGCATGATCCCCATTAAGGAACGCCGTTTTCACATCCATTTGATGTAGTTCCAAATCAAAGTGGGCTACTATTGTCATGATAACATGCAATGAATCCTTCTTTGAAACAGGAGAGAAGGTTTTATGGTAGTAAATTTCTTCCTTTTGAGTAAAACCTTTGGTTACAAGTCTAGCTTTATATCGTTCGATATTACCCATTGAATCTCTTTTGATTTTGAAAACCCATTTGTAACCCACAATAAAGATCTTTTTGGATAATTCAATGAGATTTCAAACTTTATTTTTAGCCATTGATTCCATTTCTTCTTTCGTGGCATTATACCAAGATGTGGAGTTTTCTCCATTCATGACTTGTAAACATGAACTAGAGTCATCCTTAAGTCCAACATCATAGTCAGACTCTTGGAGATATACTTCATAATCACTAGAAATAGCTGACCTTCTAATTTTTGTGGATCTTCTAACTCCCACTGTTTCATGGAGAGTTTGATTAGTGGGATCAACTATTGTTGATTGTACTTGTTGTGGTTGCTCAAATGGAGGTTGCTCAACTGGTTGTTCTTCAGTATTTTGAATAACAACTAGATCATGTAAAGGTGATATGGGTGCATCCTTTACTTCTTCAAATTCCACCTTTTGAGAACCATTCCCATGGATTTCATGCTCCTCAAGAAACTTAGCATTTCTAGCTTCAATAATATTTAGAGAGTGTGAAGGACAGTAAAATCTAAACCCTTTGAAGTTAACAACATAGCCTATGAAGAAACCACTAATTCTATGTTCATCCAATTTCTTAATGTGTGGGTTATATAGCCTCACTTTACTTGAAAGTTGACGGAGTGTCAACTACTACTTGATCAAGTTATGATGAAGCAATGGGAATTTGGCTTTTGAGAGCCATCTGTATCCTTATCTTTGAAATAATTATTACTTGTCGTGTTATTGTTTCTTTTTCTGAACTTTTACACTCGCTCATTTTAAGAGTTCAAGTTTTACATAGGACCAACTTGCTACTTGGGTCTGCATGAAGTTTTGGAACCTCATTGAGTTTTACCTCACTCTATTTCGTTAAATTTATTTTCCTTACAGGGGGTACGAGCGAGAGCGTGAGACTGGTACAGGTTAGCATAGTCTAGTTTTTAAATTTTTGGGATTGTATTCGCGTTAGTGCTCGATTAGGGTTGAATGTATCTGGAATACATATTGTTTGTTATATTTGGAATTGTATGAGTGTTTGGACTAGAGATGAATGTACATGTATGTTATTATTTCATTTACGCTTGAGGTTGTGAACTATTTTATTTGACGTAAGTGAGTGAATCCTGGCGAAAGTTGGGCAGGCGGTTCGCTAAATCCTGGGGTATGCCCTAGGGGGAGGTGGGGTCGTCACAGATGGTATCAGAACTCTTATTGAGATCGTGTCGGGAGAGGGTTCTCGGACTGTGGGGGTTGGCTTGTTAAGTGTGGAACAAATGTCTATTGTTGGGGATTTTAGATATGTATGTTGGGTAGGAATTTCTAAAGTGGTTGATTTTCTCTTGAGACTAGCTAACTCAAGTGGTGGATTATCATATTTTCGGATTCTGGTTCTCGAGTACCAAAAAGTGATACCTTTATGATAAATCGATATCCCGAATAATATTAGGATAAGTCTGGATGGCAAAATCCAAGACACCGAGAATGCGAATAGTCTGGATTTGGGAGATATTAAAGATATTAGTGAGATTTGGAACCCTCTTTATTCAAGTGTACACACCTAGTTGTACTTGTTCGAGTTTTGATTAAGTGTAGTGCTTGACCACTATTTGGAGTTCATGTCGAAGTCAGGGGTGCTAGAGTGGTAGAACGTACGATTCAAGTTTCCCATTGTCTGGCTAAAATTTTGGCTATGGTGAGACCTGAGAGTTAGAGACAGACATGCAAGAAAAATACTCTGAGTTAGTTATGACTAAATGTATGAATTTCGAGATCGAAAATCTTTTAAGGGGAAGAGAGTGTGACGACTTGAAAATTCACCTATATTTTTCTTATAATACCCTTTTATTTTGAATAAGTTACTTTATAATATCTTTACTACTAAATTACTCCCTCTCTAGTTGTAATAAATAATAAAATCGAGAGTTTTATCTTTACTTTTATAGTTAGGGTAAACTAGGATTTTCGCGTATTTTGACTGTGTGATCACTTGGTGAAGTGTGTGTACTAAATTTGGTGGTTAAGAGTGAGTTTTAGATAAGAGGAAGTGTGTGATTAGAAATTCTATTAATAAATTAGTGAATCATAAGTTAAAACACAAGTACGAGCGAGTTAAGGAAAATAGGTTTGAACCGATGTGTACTGTTTATTATCGATTGGGTACACCACTCGACCACTACTTTCTTACCCTAATCTTCTTGATTTTCTTTCACCTAATCCTCCCTAAATTATCTCTTAATCCAGCCATCTTTATTGACTGAGGAAAAGGAAAGAAAAGAAAAAAAATAAGAGAAAACTTGGCTTTGACAAGTGTCAAACATCCAAGGGTTGGTTGACCAAATGAGTTTTTTTTCTTCTTATCTTTCTTCTTGGTTCATTTTTCTTCGTTCTCTTCTTGTGTTGGCGGAAATTTGGGAGAGAAAAACAAGAGAGAGAACTTCCAACTCCAGTCTTGAATCTTGCCTTGTTTGAGTTGAAACCACAAAACTAAACCGATTAAACTAGCACCAATGAGCTAAGGAAGCTTGTTGTGGAGTTGTTTGGAGAGAAATAGCTTGATTCTTCACTTTCTTCAAGTGTTTTGAAAGGTATAAGTCTAAAACTTTCATTTTCTTTCTTGTTTTAGCAAAATATAGGATAGATTTCTTGAATCTTGAATTATGTTAGATGATACTCTAGTTTTGGTGAAGATTAGCGAATTTCATCTAAGATTTGTGATTTTTCAGTTTTGATTTATGATGTTTATCTCTAATGTGTTAGTATTGAACTTGGAAATGGAATTTATAAGATAATTAGTGGCTTGATTCTAATATTTAGCGTTAAAAGATGAAATTTCAGCTTTGTCAAGCAATTTTCAGCTTCGATGAGTAGTTTTAGGGTTGATATGCAAAATTCCATCATTTCGTGGTGAATGTCAGTTCTGCCCTGTTTTTGGAATCAACTTGGACTGCGAATTTCTCCATGTTTTAAACTGAATCAGCTTTTGGACAAAACATGAAAGTTATAGGATTTGAGTTAACTTCTACCTGCAAAATTTTAGATCAATTGGATCATTTTAGCTTATGATTTGGCCAGACCACTCCTGACTCCGCAAAACCTCTAATTTTCCTGACCTGTTTTTCATGTGTTTCTACCCGTCCATTTTTATCTTAAAAATGGGAGAACTGGGTGTCGATGTCTTCAAAGGAAATGTAGGTCTATGTCTTAGTTTCGAAATGCCATAAAATTTACCTCGATTCGATATACCTAACTACAGTTATGACCAAAACACCGAAAGATGACAAATCTGCCATTTATAAGTTCTTCTTTAAACTGGTTTCCAACTTTGATATCCATCGTGATAAATTTATTATTTGGTTTGTTTGGTTGGTTTTGAAGCCTTGAATAGATATATTTTGTTGGTCATCACTTGTGGTTAGATTGGAGGTTTAATGGCTTGTGAATCCAAGTTGTACTTGGATGGGAAAATGGATAAATACAAAGGGTATGCTGCCAAAATTTTCGCTCGAGAGTTAGGCAAGTGAACTCGAGACTTGAGCGACGACTCGAGATTGAAGCGAACTTCGCTTGTTTATGGTATTCGAGTTTTCTTTAGTAAGAGGTACATAAGCTGAAATTTTTGCCGAAACTCGTACCCTTTAAAAAGTAAAAGTAGCGACCCTTAAAAATATGATTTTCTCGATTTTCATACCAAGTGTGACTTATAAAGTATAAATTACTTCTTTATCGAAAATAAAAGAGTGAGCATGAATTTTCTAGATTTTGCCAAGCCATATAACTACTACTTAAATAAGTTTCATTTCCTTGATTTTCTTGATTCGAAACTGCTATGTTTCGAACCCTAGTGAATTTTAAACTCTTAAATGATATTTTATCGCAGATTTGGACTCCAACCAAGGAGTTGTATTTGAGTGTGATTTTGACAAGTACTAAGTTTTTGGTGAGTGCTTCCAAATACATGATTGAACTATCGTATAATATTTGCTTGGTTTGGTCGGACAAGGACGTACTTTATCGCACTTGGGCTAATGTGATATATACTTATTTATTTGTTTCAATTGATCTTGATATACTTGTGTATAATGTGCACACTCTCTGAAATTCCAGAAACCCTGTGGCTAGTTACTTGAGTCAAGCCAGCAAAGGCCTGGTCGATTAGGAAATCTTCGTGGTTTAGAGGATCGGCACTTGGATCAAGTCAACAAATTGGAACCAAAGATCATTCCAGAATATAATGAGTGGATCAAACTGATAGTCGAACAAGCAAGAGAAAAGTCACAATCTGCTCCCACTAACCCTGAAGAGCAGATAGACAAGTTGAAGAAAGAGCTCGAGAATTACCAATTACAACTCATAGTGGCCGATCATACTTTGGAGGATGCCCGATCACAATTAAAGAGGGAGACAAGAAAAACTGAAAAGTTGGAAAGAGCACTGGATGCCTTTGACAAAATTCAAGAAGGAATTCGAAAACTTAGTATAGAAAATTCTAGGGAGTCTCAATGTACTAGTTTAGCGAGGCACAAGGATTTTGTAAAAACGGTCAGCCGAACCATCAATGAAGCTGTAAAAAGTGATTAAACTTGTCAGTATTTAGTTAGGAGTTCTACTTTGATTCCTACATTCACTTACAGGTTTGGAATTGGGATTTTACCCCGAAGGTGTTGCATCATATTAGGCCTACCCTTGGCAGAAAGGACTCCCTAATAGGACATGCATCCGAATTATTCTAGTTGTTACTAACTCCTATCTTTTTTCTTTTACCTTTTTCATCTTTTTGGCAACAGTCAGTCAAGAAGGGTATCTAATAAGGGTTTTCCTACATTTTCAGATAGTAATTATATTTTTCACAATAGTTACCCGAAGAAGTCCCATCATCACCAGATCTCGAAGTAGAGCCTTGAGACAGCCTGTAAACATGAGTTCAGTACCAGAAATTTCGGAAAGATCTGCTATGGTCACGTCACCAGACTTCACAGCATTGGGAGCTCAGTTAAGTGAGGTACTTGGCAAGTTCAATGAGTTAAGTGCTGAAATGGCCGCACAGAGGCGTGTAATTGATCAGTTGGTCACAAGCAACAGTGGTGGTGGTGTCCCCAACGACTAAGAACCTATCGATAATCACCCACCTGCCCAAGACTATCAACCACCCCACACATCCAATACCCAAACAACTTTCCTTCCTCCTTTCGCCAATCCTCTTGAAAATACCTTTACCCGATTAAACTCAGACTTTTCCTATATGCCTCCAAATTATATATTTGTGAACCCAACCAGCAGTCAAATCCCTCAAACCCATCCACAAACCAATTTGAACGTTCCCCCCAACCCTCAGGGACCCCACCACCACATTACAGAGCCTTTTGTATTGGATACTGCATCTCAAGGGAAGGCGGCGGTAGAAGAACAATCTACACCCATTGATAAAGATCTCTTAAGAAGGTTGGATCGATTCGATGATTTTATGAAAAAGAATCAAGGGTTGAGCAGGCATGGTGGTTTGGACTACGATGAATTGTGTCTTTTTTCAGGTATTCAGCTACCATTGGGATTCAAAACTCCCAAATTCAGCAAGTATGATGGATCTGAAAATCCTAAGACGCATCTCAAGATGTTTGCCAACAAATTAGGTAAGCCCATGGATGATGAAAATCTGCCTATGCGTCTGTTTTCGGAAAGTTTAGAGGGAGATGCTCTAGATTGGTATTCGAATCTGAAGTCTGAAGAGGTCAAAACCTGGTTGGATTTGTCAACAGCCTTTGTGAAGCAATATGAGTTTAATTGTGAATTGCCACCAACACGAACAACACTGGAGGGTACAAAAAGAAAGCCATCGGAAGATCACAAGACCTATGCAAAGCGGTAGAGAAAATTAGCTGCCAAAATGGAGCCTCCTATGACTGAGGAGGAGATTGTTCGTACTTTCATCAAGGCTCACGATCCACCCTATTTTGAAGAGATCTTTGGCATGACTGGAAGTTCATTTGCTGCCATTATTAACAAGTTGGAGGAATACAATGAGTTTGTCAAAGTAGGGAAGATTGTTAATGTTTCAACATTAAAATTGCAATTGGATGCTCTACAAAATCAAAATAACAGTGGGAAAAAGCCCTCATTCAAGAAGAAAGAAGGTGATACTGCTTTTATATGGGATCAAGGTCCGTCTTTCAGACCAAAAAATCATCCCACCTATTCTTTTCCTTACCCGTATTACACCAACCCTCAACCAGTCTACCACACTACTACCCAATTCCATCATTCCCGACCAAGTCACTTGAATACCTCACCCTTACCTCCAATCCCATGACCTGTTTTTCAAAATTACTCTCGCCAAAATTACTCTCGCCCCATTTACCATTCTAGACCAACCCTGCAAAATAATAACCCTTCTCAAAATCCTTTTCAAACAAGTGGAATTCAAACTCAGAAGTAATTTCGAACTTTCACCAATTTGGACCGGCCTATTGATCAATTGTATGAGCAGTTAAAAGCAGTTGGAAAAATTGGCACTGTTCCTCCCAAACTCCATCCCAAAGGTCCTCCTGCCGGTTATGATCCGCATGCAATCTGTGCTTATCATTCTGGAAGTCTAGGTCATACCACTGGTAATTGTTGGGTTTTAAAACATAAGATTCAAGACATGATTGATTCTGGAGACATCCTTCTCAGAAGAAAGGGAGAGCAGGGACTGAATGTTAGTAAGAATCATTTGCCTGAACATGGGAGCACTGTGGGAATTATCATTGCTGATGAAGATTTTGCCGATCCCTCTCAGTACATTGTAGATGAAACTGAGGTGTTTGGCATGATGGAGGCTGACCATGCGAGAATGAGAAAACAGTCGTCTGTTGAAAAGCCCATGACCAAGGATAATGTCGAGGAAAGGTTGAAATCTTTGGTGTTTGAAAAAGATGAGCCATTTATAGTAGAATGAGGGCCTTCCGAGATTGACAATTCTAAAGCTCCTTTTATTTTGGATCTACCATCTTTTGAATGGGATATATCAGAGCCTGTCATTCTCGAATTTTCAGAACAAATGCCTATCAATAACTTGCAGGAGGTGCCATGAAACTACGAGGAGTCTATTCTGTTGATTGGAGATAAAAAATGCTTAAAGGAGGAGGAATCTACTATTACCCCGTCTAGGAGAATTGTGGGAAACTCCGAAGTTGATGTTCAGTCCCGGGCTAAGGTTAAATCCCCGACTCCTTAGCCTCTTGTGTCTGAAAGTGAAGCTGTGAATTTTTTAAAGATGTTGAAAAGAAGTGAGTGCAAAATAGTAGAACAGTTGGATAGGATGCCTACTCAGACTTCTTTTCTGAATCTTCTTTTGACCTCCGAGCTACACAGAGAAGCATTGCTCAAAATTCTGAACGAAGCTCAAGTCCCTAAAGATATTCTGGTGGATAAATTTTCTAACCTTGTGGGGAATGTGCTTGCTGCTAATCATATCGTCGCCTTCTCCGATGACGATCTGACTGCAGAAGAGATCGGATATAATAGAGCCTTGTATATATCAGCCCGCTGCAATGGAAAGCTGTTGCCGAGGGTTTTGGTGGATAATGGGTCAGCACTGAATATTTGTCCATAGAACACCTTCACCAAGCTTGAATTTCTTGACATTAAACTCCGCCCATCTGCAACTGTGGTTCGAGGATTCAATGGTTCAAGGAGGGAATCTATGGGAGAGACAGATCTGGTATTGGAGATAGGCCCTGCTCAATTTCAAGTTACTTGCCAAGTCATGGACTTCTCCAACGTTTACAATATTTTGCTTGGAAGACCTTGGATACATGTTTCCAATTCAGTGCCATCTTCTCTGCATCAAATATTGAGATTTATTGTGAATGATCAGCTCATTACTGTGTTTGCTGAGAATGACTGCACTATGATCGTCGATGCAAAATTCAAAAGCGAAGACAGAAAAAGAACTCCAATTTCATCTCATCATGTTGCTGACATCGTCTCCGTGGGATGGGCATCTAGGGTCAAGTCGCTGACTCAATCAGATTTGCCAGAGGCCAGTATTATGATGGCTAGAGAGATGATCCGAGGCGGATATGAAATAGGAAAAGGCCTTGGGCGGGAATTGCAAGGAATTTTGGAGCCAATTGAGATCCCGACGCAGAAGGATACATTTGGACTGGGATTTCATCCAACTGTTAAGGATAGAAGGGAAATGCAAGCTCGAAAACAAGCTGAAAAGAAGGGTAAGCAAACTGCCTTAAATGTCCCACCGCTATATCATACTTTTTCTCGTCCATCAGAGGTGATTATGTCAGAAACGAAGAATCCTGTGGAGGAAATTGAAGCGGACCTATCTCAATTATTTGTCGGGGCCACTTGTGAGGAGGAACCATCAGAGAATACAGAATTTTTGTCAGTTGCTGAAGGAGCTATTCAGAACTGGACTGCTGATTATCTTCCCTCTCGAAGGAAATTTCGGTAAATTTAATGGGATTGTCTTTTATCTAGATCATATCCAGATAGGACGGTAGTCTGGATCTTTTGTTAAAAGAAATTTCTTTCATTTAAAAAAAAAACTTTTATTCTCGTTTCAGTTAATATAGCTTGCTTCGTCCAAGGAAATTGCTGAAACGGAAATAAAGGTTTGGGCTGGATATGTCTTTGAATAGCAATCATGTCTGTATATTTATCTTTTTGTGAAGTCTCGATGCATTTTTGAATTTAATGAAATGAAAGACTTCTCCAGTATTTGCTATTTATTTATTACTTATGTTTTATTCTATTTTCAGATGGCTACAAATAAAATCCTCTGACCCTTTGGATGTCCCTATTTTGAAATTCGATGGCTGCAACCTTGATATCTCTCATGAATTTGAAATCATGCAATCTGAAATTCAAAACGAGAGCGATACTGAGGAAGAATTTGAGTCTATTTCAAGGGATTTAAAACAGTACGAAGAGAAATCCAAACCCAACTTAGAAGAAACAGAAATCATCAATATTGGCACTAAGACGGAGTTTAAAGAAGTTAAAGTCAGCATTAATTTGAATAAGAAACAGAAAGAGGAAATGATTGAATTCTTAATGTTATTTCAAGATGTATTTGCACGGTCATACGATGATATGCCAGGGATCTCTACGGACATAGTGGTTCACAGGTTGCTAACTGATCCAAATTTTTTACCTGTAAAGCAGAAGTCTCGTAAATTCAAATCAGAAATGAGCCTCAAGATAAAGGAACAAATTGTGAAGCAGCTTCAAGAAATTTGGGGAGGTGCGAGTATGTGTTGATTACAGAGATCTGAATAAAGCCAGTCCGAAAGATGATTTTTCTTTGCCAAATATTCCTATTCTTTTGGACAACACTGCTGGACACGAGATTGAATCTTTTGGTGACTGTTTTGCTGGGTATCATCAAATCTTAATGGCAGAAGAAGGCAGAGAAAAAACTTCTTTTATCACCTCATGAAAAATATTTTGTTATCGAGTGATGCCTTTCGGGTTGAAAAATGCTGGAACTACTTATCAAAGGACCATGACTACCTTGTTCCATGATATGATCCACAAAGAGATGGAGGTTTATGTAGATGATATCATAATTAAATCAAAGAGGGTCGAGGACCATTTGGTTGATTTGAAGAAACTGTTTGAAAGGTTGAGAAGATATAATTTGAAGTTGAACCCTGCGAAATGTGCTTTTGGAGCTCCAGCTGGTAAATTATTGGGCTTTATTGTCAGAAAAAATGGTATAGAAATAGATCCTGCGAAAATAAAGGCAATTCGAGATATGCTCCTTCCAAAAACTCAAAAAGATGTGAAGAGTTTTCTTGGAAAGATCAATTTCATTGGCCGGTTCATTGCACAGTTAACCTCTACCTGTGAACCTTTGTTCAAATTGTTGAAGAAAAATGCGCCGAATAAATCCTCCAGTTTTAGTGTCACCTCAGCCAGGGAAACCTCTGATTATGTATTTGTCTGTTCTTGGTGAGGCTGTCAGATGCGTTTTGGGACAGCATGACGAGTCTGACAGAAAGGAGCAAGCCATCTACTATCTGAGTAAGAAATTTATAACATATGAGGCCAATTATTCTTTTCTTGAAAGGAGTTGTTGTGCTTTAGCATGGACAGCTCAGAAGTTGAGACATTATTTGCTTGGTTTTACCACTTACTTGATTTCTCGTTCTGATCCTCTAAAATATCTGTTGGAAAAGTCGATGCCCACGGGACGTATGGCTAAGTGGCAAATGATCCTCTCCAAATTCGACATTGTCTTCACAACACAAAAGGCAGTCAAGGGTCAAGCTATAGCAGATTATTTAGTAGAAAATCCAGGAGATGATGATTACCAGTCATTACATACCTACTTTCCTGATGAAGAAATTCTGTTCGTTGGAGCGGTTGAGGACATGAGTGAACAGTATCCTGGATGGAGGTCATTTTTCGATGGTGCGTCGAATTCTTTTGGAGCTGGAATCGGAGCCGTTTTAGTGTCGCCTGAAGGGAAACACTATCCTGCTACTGCCAAATTACGATTTCCCTGCACCAACAATATGGCTGAGTATGAAGCTTGTATTTTTGGATTGAAAATGCATTGGACATGCGGAATCAAAGGAACTGATAGCATTCAGTGATTCTGATTTAGCTTGTGGCACCAAACGCTTAAGCAGTGGATAACTCGTGATTCAAAAATTATGCTGTATCATTGTAGTCTGCTTAGCTTGGCCAACAAATTCAGAAATTTGAAACTCATACATATTCCCCGCACTCGTAACACCTTTGCTGATGCTTTAGCTACTCTGTCTTCGATGATCCAACATCCAGATGAGTTGGTGATTGAACCTATACAAATTCAACTTCAGGATAGACCAGTGCATTGTCTGGTTATGGAAAGGGTTGCTGAGGGTCGTCCCTGGTACAGTGATATTAAGGAATTCATTAAAACGCGATCCTACCCTCCTGACGCTGATTCGGTTACAAAGGGTTTCTTACGCAGAATGTCATCAAGATTCTTCTTAAATGGATAAGTGCTATACAAGAAAATATCTGATTTGGGTCTTCTGAGATGCATTGATGAAGAGGAAGCTGATTATATAATGAAGGAAGTGCATAGTGGGATTTGTGGGTCACACATGAATGGGCATCTATTGGCTAAGAAGATCATGAGAACAGGATATTTTTGGCTTACCATGGAGCATGACTGTGTAGATTTTGTTAGAAAGTATGTTAAGTGTCAAGTGCTTGGTAATGTTATACATGCTCCTCCTACAGAATTGCATAGTATGACTGTTCCATGGCCATGTTCAATCTGGGGAATAGATGTGATCGAAACTATTGATCCTCCTGCTTCAAATGGGCATCGATTCATCTTAGTGGCGATTGAATATTTCATCAAATGGGTTGAGGTCGCGTCCTATAAGCATGTTACTAAGAAAGTGGTGTCGAATTTCTTGAGAAATAATATCATCTGTCGTTTTGGGGTACTAGAAACATTAATTACCGATAATGCCAAGAACCTCAATAATGATATGGTGGATGGATTATGTGAACAGTTCAACATCAGACATCGAAATTCTGCCATTTACAGGCCTCAGATGAATGGAGCCGTCGAAAACGCAAATAAGAATTTGAAGAAAATCATTCGTAAGATGACTGAAGCACACAGGGATTGGCATGAGAAGCTACCTTATGCGCTGACGGCATACAGAACTACTATCAGGACTTCTACCTGAGCGACTCCTTACTCTCTTATGTATGGAATGGAAGCAGTTTTGCCTGCAGAAGTTAAAATTCCTTCCTTACGTATTCTGATGGAAGCTCAGATAGAAGAAGCTGAATGGGTCAGAGAACGTCATGAGCAATTGTCTCTGATTGATGAAAAGAGGTTGAATGCCATCTGTCATGAACAATGTTATCAGCAAGAATGGCTCGCTTACAACAAAAAAGTTAAGCCCCGTCTGTTTGAAGTGGAGATAAGGTTTTGAAACGATTCTTCCAATGCAAGATAAGACTAAAGGAGTTTGCTCCCAATTGCAAGACCATTCATTGTTAAGAAAGTGCTATCCGGAGGAACTTATTCTTATGGAAATGGACGGCCAAGTTTTTCCCAACAATCAATGCAGACATGTGCAAAAGTTTTTCATTTGATTATAAAAATTTTCTTTAAAATACTGCAAGAGACGGATTTAAGGCAGACATTCTCTTCATTTTTCCATTTCGATATTCTATTTTAAATTTTTTTTCTTTGGGCTTTTCATCCACCTTTCTTTTCTCTTGGTAGTCCCTTGAGATCACTAACCCTATACTGGGGCAATTTGTTTTAAAAAAAAGAAAAGAAAAAGATGGAAAAAAAAGCAGAAAAGAAAAAAAAGAAAAAGAAAGAGAAAAAAAAAGAGAGAAAAAGAAAATAGAGAAATTTTTTTAGAATTAAACTGGGGCAGATTTTACCTTTTCCAACCCTAGATCGGAGCAAGTTTTTGACAGAATGCTATCTCAATTGATTACAAACCCATCATATGATCCGCTGTCAAACCTTCCAACCCTTAACCTTTTCTTTATTACTTTATCCGATCCTACTCACAAGAGTCAAAATTGCCAATTTTCATCTTTTGCAGTATTTTGGAGAAAATTTTTTCTTAGTCAACTAGCAAATGATGTAAATACAACTTTTCTGAAACATGTCAGAGAAGATTGTCTCACTAATGCTACTCATTATCAAAATATGACTGGATTGATATAATTGGGGTTAAAATTGTCTTGTCTATGTCTTTAGGTGAAAACCTGAAAGGACACCTTCTAAAAAAAAAAGAGAATAAGAAAGAAAAAAAATAAAAAGAAAAAAAAATAATATTAAAATATTAAAAAAAGAAAATGAAAAGGGTGGGGGTAACCTTAGTGAAACCCGAAAGGCGCTAAGGTAGGGTTTTGGAATACAAGAAGATCGTGAATGCAGAACGAGATGCTGAGGTCTGAAAGCTGGTGACTATGTTGATTTGGATCTCTTTCATACTGTTATTCTTTTGCCGACAATGAATTCCAAAATGGATGACGTCGAAGGGGTCAGATGGGGCATTTTTCTTCATCAAGAGCCGTCCTCTAAATATCTATCCAACTTTTGATCCTTGGATCCTTGTTCATAAGTTCAACAATTTTGTTTTAATACTCTATTTACTATTTTATTTATTTATTATGTATCAGTTGTTTATTTCATATCAGCCTTATTGCGTGATAAATAACACATTTTTCAATTATTTATATTCCTCATTTTTTTTGGTCTCATTCAAAAGACAATCCCCTATAATTCATCCCAAAGAAGTCATGGAATTGAAAGTCCTATGATAATATAATAAAGTATGGTCAATTGATATTTGGCAGTTGCAGAGATTCTGAAGGGGTTGTTGACCGAACCCGAAGGAGCGATTTATCAATATTGAAACTCATGTTTACATGGTTCTCAAGACAAAGGGATCACATGGTGGTGGCAGTGTTTTCATCACAGTTGTTTCTTTTCCTTTGTTCCTTTTTGCAGGAAAACTTACGTGACACAATACTGATTCAGTTGAGCATGATTCACACTAGAGCAAATGGTAGAAGGATTGAGTTTCAAGTTTTGCTGTACATTTTTGAAGAAAGAAAAATCATTATTCCCTTTCTTTTAAAGTTCGAAAAATCAAGAAAAGTTGTAAGTCCACCAGGTAAGTTTGTCTTGGTTTCTTACCTTTTGAACAACATGCATTCTGATCTTTCAGTTCGATAGCATAGAACTTGTGCTTCCAATTCTTCCGCTAGTTATTTGAGCTCGAATTTAATCCTACCCATTATCTGGGTTTCGAGCATATTTTCATTCTCTTGACGGGCATCTGGGTTTGGATTCAGTCCTATTGAGCAAAAAAAAAAAAAAAAAAAGGAAAGAATCAAATTTAATTTCCTGTTGGAGCGTAATCGCATCCCTCCGCGCATCTTTTTTTCCGGAAAATCAAATTTAATTTCCTGTTGGTGAGTCTCAGCGTCCACCGCGCACCCTTCTATTTGAGCGTAATCGCGTAATTTCCTGTTGGAGCGTAATCGCGTCCCTCCGCGCATCTCTTTTTCCAGAAAATCAAATTTAATTTCCGGTTGGTGAGTCTCAGCGTCCGCCACACACCTTTCAACCCCTTCTAGACAATCACATTTAATTATCTTGTGTTTCGTATTAGAAGTTCTGAGAGTTCAGACTTTTTCAACTTTGCAAAGATCACAGATAGTCAGTGCACATGTTTCATTGTGGATCACTTATTTTTGAACTACGTGTAACCTGATTCCCATGGCGGGATACGTATGCAACTCTACATGAGTTCGGTCACGTGTTTTGCAATTTCATTACATCTTTTGTTCAATAATTTTAGCCAAATGTTGGCTTGTTGTTTTAGTCCAAGTGCAGTTAGAAGAAACAGGTAAATAATTTGGTGTCTACATCTTTGTCTTGAATTTCTTTGAAACTCTAGACAAAGAGGGGCGAGTTGTAGACACCAAATTTTTATTAAATATTAATATTTTTTTGAATTTTTTCTATTTAATAATTTATTTATTTTCTTACATTTTTATGTGCATTTTTCTTATTTTTGCAGGTTTGTTTTAAAAAAATAAGAAAAATAAGAAAAAAAAAACCAGCTAAACCCATTTGACAAAAATCCCTTGGTTCCCTCCTTATTCTCGGGGACTGACTGAAGAAAAAACGGCAATTTGGGGCTCAAAAAAAAATGTACTCTATCGGCTCTGACACAGGGAGACCATCCCTTGGACAAGAAAGATACCAACTCCCCATCTTTTTCCCTCAATTTACTCTTCATTCGGCTCTCTGGAGGAGAACAGACAAGACCATCAGACAACGAAAGACTCCACTCAAAAAAAAAAAAAACTCGCTCGGCATTTTGGGTTTTGGCTTTCAACTCACAATTTTTATTGAACACCCACACACAAACAAAAAAAAAATACTCTCTCGGCATTTTGGCAAACAAAAGGGGAAACAAATTGTCAGACCATTGAGGCTTAGGAATCTGATCACAAACCTCAACTACCAGTGATTGCAATCTTCTTGAGGTTTTTTTTTTCTTTATTTTTTTAGTTTCGTTTTTCACATTTAATTCATATTTCGTTGCTTATTTCCCCCTGTTTTTGTTGCCTTGCATTGTTGTTGTTGTATTGTTAAAATTTGGGAAATGGCATGAACCAGATTTAGGAAAAGGAAATGTTTCTTATGTATGCATTTTAACCGTTTGAAGAAATGCCAAGATGGAAAATCGGATTAAAATGTTAATTTTGTACATGCATTGTTGTTAAAATGAATAATCATGACTAGTTACTGGTTTGGGGGGTTTGTTTAATTAAGTTTTGTGTCATTTTTGTAGTCTAAAAGGCAACAAAAGAAAAATGAATTTTAGGGGCTGTTTTGCTTTAATTTAGCCTTTTTATGTTGTTTTCTTGTCAAATCAAAATCATAGTTGTATTGTAGGAATCATAAGGAGTGTTGTACTACAATTTTTATGATTTTTGATGAAAGATATGGTGATTTGAAAAAAAGAAAAACTGGGCTGTCTTTTGCTATTTTGGTCACTTTCGGATTTTTTTTTTGTAAAAACTAACACCGGAAATGGATTCTACACGAAAAATCGAGTGAGGGGTGTATTTTGATGAAATTCGGTGACCGAAGAGGTCGCCGGCGACCACCAGCGACGGCGATCCGGTGGCGGCGGCGCCATCGGCGACCACCATGGCCACCAGCTGAAGCCGAAGAAGAAGAGAAGAAACGGAAGTAAAGGAGAAATAGAGAAGAAAAAAGAAAGAAAAGAAAAGAAGAAAAACAAAGGGGTTTGGGCTAATGTTTTTTTTTCGGTGGGCTTGTGGTTTGTTGTTTTGTTTTATTTCTTTTGGGTTTCGGTTGGGCCGGAGGTTTAGAACCCATGCATTTCTTGGTCAGGTTTGAGTGATAAAATGACGGGCTGGCCTGCTCATTTCTCTGGATTTTCGGCTGGGCTTAGGTAGTTTTCGGCCCAAAGAAATAAATAATTGCCCAGTGGCCTGTTTTTTTAAGAAAATCTGATTACGATTTGCACTTTGACCCCTGATCGTTAGAGTAGTTTACTTTGGCCCAGAACATTTTAAATTTCTTTCACTTAGGTCCTTAATTAATTGCATTTTTGTCCCTAAATTTTATCTTTTATTTAATTTTGACCCCTAAACTTTGGAAAAATATAATTTTGTCCCCAAAAGTTTCTTCAATTTTTGCAATTCAGTCCCTGGTGAATTTTGACTCTCTTTTATTATGATTGTTTCTTTTCTTTAATAGTTAATTATATTACTTTTGAGTATATTTAACTTGTAATTTTTAGATGTTCTTAAATTTCTGTACCTTTGACATGTTAAGGTGAATTTAGTACTTTTATTGTTATTATTATTATTGTTTTTTTTCAATTAAATTGGTGCCATGATCCTTTTGTTCATTTTGAGTATAAATAGGGTAATTCGACTCCATTTAGTCACCACTTCAAAAGGGAGGTACCCCTATTATTATTTCAATATCAATTATGTGCTCTTATGTGTTCCTATGTGTTTACTTTTTTTTATATGCTTTATTTATTTGATTTAAATGTTCATTCAAAATTTCTTATATTTGTTTTAGTTAATTTTTTTTATAATTATTTGAGAAGCATTTAAATACCTCAAAAATGTAATAGATAGGATAATTATATTTGTTTTATTATATTTTCCCCTTTTTAGATTGTAATTAGGTTCCCTGTTGTAATAGATAGGGTAGATAGGATTTTATTTATTTTCCCATTTTAGGTTGTAGTTAGTCTCCCCGATGTAGTAGATAGATTGTGTGTTTATATGGTTTATGTGTTATATGCTTTATCCGTTTTTCTTAAGATTTTTGCATTTAGATATTATGTTTACGTGTTACGTGCTATGTGCTTTTATGTGTTTATTTGTTTTAATTTATGCCTCATCTGTTTTACTATGTATTATTAATGCATGGCGTCACCACACTAGTTCAACGCTAGTTGTGGCTTCTCCCTCCGCTTACTTGTTAGTCCAACGCTAGTAAGGTTTTTTTTGGAAATGGGTTAGTCCAATGCTAGACCCTTATATCATTCGTGCGTTAGATTCATCCTTGTGTGATATTCATTACATTTTCAAGCATATTTTATATTTTTAGGATCTTTTCTCGTTTGCATAATATTGTCTATTATATTATCCTCAATCCTTTACCCTCTATATGTGTTAATCATATCATTTAGAATTGCATTTCATTTAAACTAGATCATTTGCTTGTCTATGTTAGGAAAATTATTCTTTGAACATGGGAAATGGGTGATTATAACTTTTTAGTTTAAATACCCTATTAATCCCTATATAAGAAAATTATGTCACGAGTTTTTGTCTCCCACCCCTTACATTGCATTCCCTTTTTCTTTGATCACTTATATCTATGTAATATAATTTAATTTCTTTTCTTTTCTTTTAATTTCATCATTCGCATACATGTGACACTTTCAAGGAATCATTTTGGCCTTCGCAATTAATGCGATTGGTTCAATTAAACCCTGGAATGAACATTTTGCCCTTTTCGATTTTTTTTATATTTGCATCCATGTAGGAAACATCCAAACATGATAAAATTAAGGGTTAGATTAGGAAAATTTTGACTAAACCTCGCAACTAGCTTAGACTAGGTTGAAAGGGTGCCTTAGGTTTGAGTTGATCAAACTTTTGCCTTCCCTTTCTTCAATCGTGACTCCCGAATCCATTTTCTCTTGTTTTTTAAAGACCTGGAGTTGTCAAAAAGGGTTTTATCTTTTTTTATTTTTATTTTTGTCAAAAAATATTTTCTTTGTGGTGATTTGGTACACCCAAACTCAATACCAAGTGGCGACTCCTATTTTTTCTTCAAAACTCTTTTAGACTAAATTTTGGACCCAAATTGTCGCATTTTTTTAAAGTCCCATTTTAGGTCCTTTTCACTTTTTTTTAAATGAAAATCATATCTTTTATAAATACCTTTTATTCTTATTTTTCCATTGCGAAAAACGGGACGCGGCATTAAGTAGAGGAACTAAGGGAGGTCAGTGTAATTTTCAAAAATTGGGGGGAGCTGAGTGAAATTGTCAGAAATCTCAAGGGAGGTTTCTGAAATTATCCCAAAGAAAATGAACATGGCAACAATCTTAGTTAAATTGGTTTTAAAAAATAAAAAAGGCAAGGGATGACAGTAGTTGTCGCCAGAAGAAGAAGAAGAGATGGAGTTGATTTTTTAAAGGAGAAAAATATTTCAATCCTTTTGGCCAAATTGAATCAAAAAAGGGAAGGAAAATTTAGCTAAAATGAGCAAAATTTCTGTTGTAAAAAATGTAGGCAATACATGTATCAAAAATATATGCTACTATAGTAACTTGGCTTTCTTCTTTTATACAAGGATACAAGGTAGACTAGTAAGGCTTGGCTATGCTACGCATAGGGGTGCAAACGAGCCGAGTCGAGTCGAGTTTTGAACTAATCGAATCGAGTTAAGGTTGTTTATATGCGAGCTCGAGTTCAAGCTCGAGCTCGTCGAGCTCGAAAAATCAAGCTCGAACTCGGCTCGATGTAAGAAAAGGCAAACTCGAGATCGACTTGTTTATGGCTCGCGAGCTTAGCTCGAATTCTGGCTCGCGAATAGCTCGAGTTGCGCTCGATTTTCTGGCTCGCATGAAGCTCGAAGGCAGCTCGATTTCTAGCTTGTTAGGAGCTCGAGTTCGAGCACGAAAATAGCTCGAAAATTTCTGAAAATTTAAGCACGAAACAGCACTAATACAATCATAATTTCCAAATGTCCACTAATACAAATTCTCCAAAATTATCCACTAATACAAATTAACAGTTTCTGCCATCATAAGAACAAAAGAATCACACTTTGAAACCTTTATCAAGCAATATAAAATTCAGCTAAACAAGCATTTCACTAATGCAAGAAGTTGTAGAAGAATTGGAATTGCATTCTGCCAGGAAAAGAACTTATACCTGCATAACAAGAATACGAGATAGTGAATAAATTATTTGGATAGCAGGATGTGAAGACAAACGAAAATAGTTCTTTTTTTTTTCACCTAAAGCAGCAAAGAAGCACATGGTAACAGGATTCCATTGTTTTTCCTTTTGTCCATTTTGCCGACTGCCCCACAAAAGCTCGAAAGCAATTAAAACAAAAAAGAAATACAACATTCCATCAAAATCTAAAGATATTCAAGATTGACATGAATCTATTGCAAGCAATAGTTCAAAAAATAAAAATTTCTTATAAGATTAAAATACTTCAGTTTCACCACTCTCTTCAATATCACATGCTTAGTATACAATGATGCTAGCGTAGTTAAAAAACATGGCTTGAGGATGACAATACCGTGTCAAGAAACAAAGGCTCATCAGCTTCTAGAAAAATGTTGTTAGTGCTCCTATAAAGTTCAAAGTCCCACTTTTCACCTCTTCCATAACGGCCACTAGTTATCCAATCAACAATGAGCAAGTTGGAGCTGGAGCTGGCACAAAAAAGCTGCTATTACCAGTAGCTTTAAAACTCAGGAAAGATATTGTACAAGATAAGTAGGATACTAGATTATACTTCTTTTAGACAATTGCAACCTTTATGCTTTGAGTTTATTAGTTAAACAGTAAAGCTGGAATTTTGGGACCTTGAAAAGCAAGCATTTTTGCATGTGACTGTCTTATGAAACATGATATATGGCCACAGAGAATGTATGTATAATAACGCATGGCCTTAATATCACAGCAAGGCCAAGGATAGATGTTAAACTATTTTTTTAGGCATTCAGAATACTATCTGTTTGGGGATTCTACGTTTTTTGTCCGAAATGTGCTTGATGTCAATCAGCATCTGCAATTCCTCTCTGAACTATAGTGGCTCTGGATTCTGAAATTTAGAAAGCCTATCTTGTCTAACCTTTGATTACCAAGAAAAGTTTTACTTTAATCCAGGAGATACTGGTTTTAAGGTGATTTAGCTAGATTAGTTCTGAACATATACTGCTTCTGGACAAAAACTCAACCAGATTGAACCTTACTATGAAATTTTAGTTCTCCAAAATCAAAATGCGCAATTTTAGTTCCTAACAATGTCTAACATCCTGATACATAAATTACAGGGATTATATCAATACAGTAACATCTGAAAAGTTTTATTAAATTGAAGATAAATCTGCAGCAATTGTGAAAGAAAGAAAAGATGGAGGAGAAAATTTTCAAGTATAAATGTCTGAAATAGAATTAACATACTAGAAGATTGGAAAACTGGAAAATGCAAATACAATATATCTTATTGTCTTTTCCTTGAGAAAGAAAGACCAAAAAAAAAAGAAGTCGAATAAAGGGATTTGAGTTTTCCAAATCATCCAGCACGAAAGACAGCATGAAAGACAAGAGCATTTTTCTGGAACATCTTCCATCCAAGGTAAAATGGATTTGCAGGCCAACCAGGGGAAGCTAAGTCAAATGCCCCAAAGCATGTAAAATAATTCATTATTATAATCCAGTCGGTTAGCCGCAGAGCATATAAAATAATTCAGTATTACAATCCAATTAATTAGCAAGGATGTTGCTCCCCTTTTGACATGAATTTCAATTCAGTATTGTAATCCAATGAGTTATCGAACAAACATAACTTAACCAATTAGCTCTTGTTTTTGTCGTAATCTCTTCCAAAATAGATGTCTGAAATAGAATTAACATTCTATAGCGAAACAAACACAATAAGTGGACCCAATCTTATGGAATGATAACTGCACCGACACTCAATCTTAAGCAATTCAGTCTCGAATTTCATTTACCCCTTGTTATTACTACTTCAAAGCAGAGCAAAGTGGATCACCTTCCAGAATCCAAAGAAAAAGGAAAAGGAAAAGAAAAAGAACCTCAGCACATACCTGCAAAATCTAGGGACAAAATCCAGTGAACTGATATGAGGATGACGGTAGGGAGTGGTGGAGATGGGCTCAGCGGGTGGCACACTGGCGACGCTGGAAAAGCTTAGACAAAGCCCGGAGATGGCCTTCCAGATCCTCGTCCGTCAGTCAGCCTTCGTCAGTGGGTTGCGCACTCAGATTCTTGCGCGGCTTGGAGGTTGCTGAAGTGGAGCTGGCGGAAGTGGTGGAGATGGAGCTACTGCACAGCGATGGCAGTGGCGGAAGTGGCGGAAGTGGTGGAGATGGAGCTACTGCGCAGCGATGGCAGTGGCGGAAGTGGCCGAAGTGGGAGGAAATGGCAGTAGCAGTAGCAAGCAATGGCAGTGGCCGAAGTGGGAGGAAGTGGAGAGGGAGCTAGCAGCAGCAGCGATGGCAGTGGGAGTTTGGGACAGTCGGTCGGCGGAGAGGAGTTAACCTAATCGAAGGAAGGAGGAAAGTTTAGACTACTGTGGCCGAAATCGATTGTAGCTTAGACTCCAGTCAAGTGGTGCAGAAAGTTGTAAATTTTAATTGATTCAGGGGTATTTTTATAATTTCACATTTACTCGAGCCAAACGAGCGGCTCGTCGAGCTATCGAGCCTAAGAAATGAAGGCTCGAGCTCGCCTCGTGTGTCTTTGACGAACGGCTCGAGCTCGGTCAACACGAGCTCGAGCCGAGCTTTGACTCGAGCTGCTCGCGAGCAGCTCGAGTCGTGAGCAAGCCTATGCTACGCACAACCAGGTCCCACCTTGAAGTGTTTAAGGGTAGCAAAATTTGAAGGAATGTTTCTGAATTGAGTGTCATGTGTAAATGTATATGTGAAGTATGTATATTACTAAAATGGAGAGAAATTGGATTATTAGCATTTAAAATGAACTTACTTTACCACTTAATATATTATATGATTTTCTTGTGAATTTTATTTTCATTTTAAAATATTTTAAAATATTTAGTGTCATTTAAACTTGTATAAACCAACTGAAATTACCACCAAATATAATATGAACTTTTCCTATCAATTTTATTTTAATTCATCTATGAAGGCAATGAAACAAGAACAACAGTGCATGATCTATACACTGAACTTTTGAAATTTTGGTCTTGGACTTGCATGTTACAGTGTGCTGGTATTGATTGACATAAAAATCTGTTATTCCATCCTTTATCAGCTGAGTGAAGAATTTTATTAACTTGTCTAATTGATTTTTTTCTTTGTTTTGACTATCAAAATTTAGCTGATAATGAAACAGACATTCAATTAGCTTAGCTATCCATAAAAGAAATTAGCAAGCATCTTCAACATGAACAATTTAAAACTGATCACAAAAATAGAAAAACAAATCTAAATAGACTAATTAATTTCAAAGTTCGTTGCCAGAGTTTACAATGATAAGTCACACAGTATATACGATTCAATAGTAAGTAGCTACCAGTAGTTTACTTACGAAACTTGTAAATATCAAGTAAACTTAACCAGCATTTTATCAAACATTATGTAGGCTAGTTATGAGTAATGTGACTAACCTAAAGTAAAGTGCTTGACAAAGTAAAATCTTGAATGCTGAAGGCAATGCTGCAAAATCAAAACACAAAACATGTAAAAGCATCCATGTCTTACTACAATAAGATATAAATGCATAGAGATGGTGAAGAAAAAGCTTAGAAAAATTGTATTACCAAATGATGAGAAAGCAAGAAAGTGAAGGAAGCTTTCTTTCAACTGTGTGGGGACGAGAAGCAAATAAAACAGAATAACAGTTGGTAGTGTATGTAGCAGTGTGTACTATACTATTCAAGGTTTGTTTGTTGATAATAATTTCATCTAAAAAAGTAGTCTATGAAATCTAAACTAATTAAGTACTTTGTATTTCAATCTAATGGTTATGAAAAGATGAAGTACAACTGACAATTCATAAAAGGTTGACATGCTTGTGAAGGACAACCTAACTCTAAGGAAAAAAGTAATTGTCTAATCTGATTAGATAATTGTCAAAAAGTGGAGTAAGTGAAGAATGCTTGCATTATTTGACTTATTACAAGCAAAGGAGAGGAAAAATAGGAGAACCAAACAATCTGTAAGCTTCCTTGTTGAATAATCTAATAATACAACGGCTAAGAAAAACTTTTTTCTCTCCAAATTAGATAGAACTTATAATAAATAGTTTTATTGAATAATCTAATAATCTGATGGCAAAAAAATAATGACAAAAATAAATGCAAATCTAACGGCAACCATTAAAACAAAAAAAATAGAAGAGCATTTTAATGAAATATAATAAATATATATATATATTTGTCATTTAGACGTTAATGCATTCCTTTGATTAATAAAGGAAAAAATTTATATAGTAATAAAAAGCAAATATTAACATATAAATGAATTGAAATAAAATTGATAACAAAAATATATAATATCTTAAGTGGCAATGTTAGTTCATTTGTATAACCTTAAATGCTAATAGAAATATGAATAAACATAAGTCAAAAGTTACCAAATATTTCAATATGAACAAATTAAAATAAATTGAAACAGAAAAATGCACATTGCATTAAGTAGCGATAATAATCTTTTTCTTTATAATAAGGTGGAATTATTTTTAAATAATCTTTTGCATTACATTAACAAAATAGCAAAAAATAAAAAAAATAACATTTTGAAAAGATCAATGTAATTATATAATTTTTAACAAGTGAAACTTATTTTGTCAAATATAATTTTAAATGACAATTCATATTGAAATAAATATAAATTCAAATAATAATGATAATTATAATAATATTGTAGTTCGATTACATTTGACCAAGACATAAGTTAATTTGTCAAATATAATTTCAAATGATAATGTAAATAGTAATAAATGTAAATTCTAATTGAATTATATCTGTCCAAAGTGTAAAGATTGAAATAATTCAACCTTATAAAGGAATGCGAAATCCAGTCCAATTTAGGTCATTGAGCAAATTTTTATTTTACAACATAGTGTATGATATGGTCAACATTTGTGCAACTATATGAATATTTGGGATTGAGTTGGATCTGAATTGACTTTAACGTGTCATATTACGGCTTATATAGTTGAGCTAAAATGAGTTTTGAATAAGGCATTCAAATACTGTTTGTTCATGGTTCAGTGTTGAAACCTTTTATTTTATATACACAATATCCATTTTTTTAAGTAATGACTTGAAAGTTGGGAATAGTGTCCAATTCAACGTGTTACAGTAAATAATATAAGAGGGAAAAAATTCAAAGAACCTTCAATCTAGAAGTGGCTTTTATATTCTTCAAAAACACATTTCTGCAGTTGTTTCCTTAAAAATCAGGTTGTAGATTTGTATTCCAAATATTCCAGTATATAAGGAGTAATATGACTGAGACATTCTTGTCAATTTTTTTTTTTAAAAAAAAGGTTACATATTTTTCATTTAAATTTTAGATTGTAAAAATATACTATCTAATTCTCTAAAACTTAAAATTGTTTTCTTCCCTTATCTTATAATTAAGGCATTACTTTCACACCCAATTTCTAGAGTCCGGATAGAAATCTAGAATTTTACATGTTTAAAAATAATATTGTAATTTTTGTAGATTTACAACTCTTAAAATCACAACGTGTGTAATATTACCAGATTCTTTTGTTAAAAGCCGGCTATGCTAACATATATCCTACTTTAAGGAAGAGTCTTAAGTACATTACTTGTCTTTATTTTATTACTAATTTTCTTTTAGTTTAATTTACAGGAAAAGGAGTTTTCAATAGTTATAAATTTACTGGGAGGCTGCAATGGAGCTTCGAGAAACACACAACTCTAAAGCATCTTGTCTTTGTTATGGAATGTATTTTTTTAACTCCTATCAACAACTACTCTTAGAGTATATTGCACACAGATATTACTGCAACGAAGGCTAAAGCTATAATTTGTGGTGATGACAAAATATGTAACATGTATCGTGTTTAGGGCCATATTTGCATACATTCTATGAACATACACTCCACGAACTTAACATCATGTAACTTACATCTATGAACTTGATATGATTCCCACACTTGATTATATGTCTAGGGCCAAATTTACACAATTTGTTGTACCTGCATCTTCTAAATTCTTATGTTTTATGATTTAAGCATGAGAAAATATCTTTTTTTTTTTTTGGGGAAAACTAAAAGCAAAAGTTATTGATGTTCTTACATAAATCATTCGCTAGAAACTTGCTCGACAAGAACTTGCAAAATTTATCGGGTTTCAGAAATATATGCTTATCTGAGAGAATTCTTTTTTGTCTGTCGAAAACTCACTTGAAATTAGTAATGAATTGTCACAAATTTTAGACTAGGTAAGCATGATTAAAGATATTATCAAAAAGTTGCACCTTTTTTTTTTGTTTTATAGCGAAAACAAAGAGTAGGTTAGCACCTAAAGAAACAAGAAAGGTAAAAGTTAGAAGTTCCGAAAATATTTTGGATGCAACATATTGGATGACATGTTATAGTTAGATGAGATAAAGTTCACATCTCAATAAAACTATATGCAAGAATCAGAATATTCACAAAGTTACAAAAGCTTCAAAGCGGAAAATTTAACATTACATGGTTTTATGAAGAAATGAAAAGAGACAAAATTAACATGCACCTTTGTTTTAAGGAAAAGTTTTTAACAAGGGAAGGGTATGATTTAGGGATAATATAAAAAACCTCCCCTGAGATTTCTCTTAATATCACCTAACACTCTTAAGGTTTTCAAAATATCACTTACCTCCCTTACTTTTGTTATTTGTGTAACAAAATTTTAAAAATTTCTGAACTACCCTTTTGTTCATTTTGCTAAATAAAATACTTCTAAGACACTTTATTCACTCAAAAAAAATCACCATCTAAAAACCAATCTCTAGTAGTATCACCATGTCACAAAACTATAGTTCATAAAAATATAAATTTGGAAAACAAAAAAGATATTTGTAAAGAAATATACTGGGACTAATTTAACTCTATATACTTAAAATGACTTCTTATGAACCTTATATTTTTTCCCGATTTCTTCTCAAACCCTAGCCCAAGTTTTTAAGTTGCACCAATCATTATAAAATCAACTCAAAATAAACAAAGTAATCACATCCCACTCTATTACAATCTCAAAAAGTAAAAGATAAATAAAATTCAATTATCTATAATTTAAAAATAAAAAATTGCATAGTCGTCCAAGAAAAGAGTAAGAGAGAATGTTGGAAAAGGGGGAAAGAAAAGAAATTGACTTTTGTTTCTTTATATTTTTTTAATTTTTTTGACTTCCATGTATTTGATATGTGAATTATGTATCAAGTGAGGTAAATTTTTTCAAAAACAAGTTTTTCAAATGCAATGCTACAGTAATACACAAATCAAAATAACTCAAAAGATATTTCATCCATACAATATATCAAATATTTCAAAAAATATTTATAGTAAAAGTTTTTCATATACACTACTACAGTAAAATTTTTCAAAAATACCCCCAAAAACAGTTAATCCAAATGGATAGTCTTTTTGTAATTACTAAGGGAGGTAAGTAATTTTTTAAAACCTTAGGAGTGCTAGGTGATGTTAAGAAAAACCTTAGAGGAGGTTTCTGATATTATTCCTATGATTTAAGGGGTTGGGAGAGAAAAAAGGATTTGAGTCTAGACTTTAAATTAAAAAACATGCGCTTTTATATGTCAAGGAAAGAATGAAATTGGTGAACTGATTAAGGAAAATGAATTTTTTTCTTGAATCTATATTCTTGTAACCAAAGAAACACAGAATGAAGTAAATAGTCACTTAAATATGAAATATATTCATATCAATTTTCTCAACGGTGAAATATTATTAAGAAATAATGAATAAGAAAAAATGGCGCTTAGATTGGTTCAAAAAGTTCAAACTCATAAATTTAAACCTTTGTAATTGCATCAACACTTCTTAAGATACACGAATTTCAAAGTCAATATTATAATGGGCACATACACCCCCTATGATTAAGCAGTTTAAAAAATGCACCCATTATAATTTAAAAGTATCCATTTCCACCCCTTATACTTGAGTGAAAAATAAGATAAAATGGACACTACTAGTGAAAATTTAACCATATACTATCCAAAAACGCAACTAATCATTTGTTTATAGTAATTTCAGACTTAGTAACGTTTTCCCCACATAAATGTTGGCACTCTATAAAAGAAGATCAAACGTTTGGACTCCAATCGTGATAATTTGAATCTTTGTATAGGTTGTAAATGTTGATTTAGAGATATTTATGGAAGAAAAATATTATTAAAACCTCATATAATTAGAATAAGTAACTAGTTGCACTTATTTCGTTAGGGATAACATCAGAGGTTTCTCTCAATATCATCTAGCATTTCTAAGGTTTTAAAAACATCACTTACCTCTCTTACTTTTGTTATTTGTGTTAAAAATTTTTTGAAAACCCTAAACTACCCTTTGCTTGCTAAGTAAAAATACTCTTAAGCCACTTTGCTTATTTCAAGAAAACCATCACCTAAAATACAATATCTAGTAGTACTACCACATTACAATGCTATAGTCCACAAAAATATAATTTTGAAAAACAAAAAAGATATTTGTAAAGAAATACATTAGCAAAATTTAACTCTGTGCTCAAAACTAATTTCTTATGAATCTTATTTTTTTTTCTAACTTCTTCTCAATCGATCCCCAAGCCTTTAAATTGTACTGATTATTAAAAAAAATCAACTTAAAATAAACAAAGAAATCATATCCCATTCTATCACAATCACAAAAAGTAAAAAATAAATAAAATTCAATTTACTATAAATTATAAATAAAAAATCATATAATCATCCAAAAAAATAAATAAGAGAAAATGTTGGAGAAAGATGAATTAGAGGAAAGTGACTTTTGGTTTCTTTTTTTTTTTTGGAATTTTTTGAGCTCTATTTATTTGATTGGTAAAATACGTATTAAGTGAAGGTTAATATAATCTTTTTACAATTACTAGAGGAGGAAAGTGACATTTTCAAAACCTGTGAGGTTCCAAGTGATATTAGGATAAACCTCAAGGGAGATTTCTGATATCATCCCATTTCGTTATTGCAAGTTCAAAAAGTAAAATTTGTTATTGTAGCCAAGCATAGTTAATGACCAATCTTAAACAGACAAATCTTAAACGGACACATTTTTGAATTCTTAGTTTGTCCTGCTTTTATGTCGATTCTTCTTTATAGTCTTTATTCCCTTCACTGATTATTATCAGGATTCAAGTATTTGAAATTTTCTGGAAGTTGCAGCTATAAAAAGTATGCCGATTCTTATATCCATCCCTGATGCATTATTAAGATTCTACTTTGAAACTTTCTGGAAGTTGCAGAAATATGACAGAGCTTCGGGTACTGTAAAAGCGTGAATTAACAAGGTATTCATCTTCAAAGAATCCGTCATAACAAGTAGCCTAATTGATTTTTTTTACCATCATGAAAAGCCAGGTTAACTTCGCTGACAATTCATTTTGCAAATTTGTTTCTTGTAAAAGCACATACAAAGAACATTTAGGAGGAAAGACAAGCTGGAAGACGAACCAACTCAACTCAAAACAAGTTGAACTCAGTAGCAGCTCGTCAACGACTAAGTCCAGGAACTAGAAGCCCCATCTAGGTTCACCATTCAACCATGGATGGGATAGAATATGTATTCGGTATTTTCCACATACAAACAGAATGTCAAACCAAAACAATCACTGAGACTACAATTCCATATTTATATATTTCACCAAACGTTCGAAGACTTTCGACATACTTTGGTTTCACTTTACCAATACAAACAGGTCATGCGGTAAAGGAAACATATGCAATTCAGAGGGGAAAAACAGACAAAAAGGATTTCAGAACTCATCGAAACCCAAAAATCAGATTAGACAAATCAGAGGCCTGGTTGTCAAATTATAGCACAAAAAAGTAGTACAATGGTATACAATCAGAAGCAGAGTTATGGAAGTAAGGCTGGCATCTAACAAACAGTGACAGGCAGGACAAAAAGACGAGTACAACAAATTCCAATGCAAGCTGCACCTGCTCTGAATGTTTAAAATCAATGTAACATTCATAATCAAGGACCAGAAAACAGAGTTGATGGCTGAGTATTCCAGAACAAGAAGCTATTGACTCCTAGTCAAGATGATCACCTTTAGGCAAAAATATTTCTTAGTACACTGAGGAATTAAGTCACTGCAGTCTAAGCTCTTGCATGTCTTAAATTACCAAATAGCCTACTTGAAATAAAACAAAACTGAATAACCACACGAGATTTACTAAACTTCAAAGTGAAACCAATTACTGTGAAACGCCCAACCACTTTGAGAAGTTCTCAAACTCGGTGTAATCACTATCTGAGATCATTGTTTTGTACCATGACTTTCCAGCAGCTTTTACAGCAGACGTCTCCTCCTGTCAGAAGCAAAAAAATAGTATAATGAACGAGGGCTCATTGAGGCAACATTAGAACTAAATAATACCAAATTGACCAAGTCAAGAAAGTTGGGGCCACTCATGCCCAAAACAAGTCTTAGGCCCCTTCAACTATTATCAAGCAAAAGCAAAGAGAACAGGATAGCAAGAAACTATCAACCAATGACGACACTAAAACAAAAAAGTAAGACCCATCGGTTACTGCAAACCAGTCAGATAAATCCAAAACTCTCTATTAGATCAGGTATTTCATCATCAATTAAAAAAGCACAAAGCCTAGAACCTGTAAAGTTGTTAGAAATGATCAATCATTACTCAGAACCCATAAAGCCAGTTAAGACATCTAGAAAAAGCCAGTCAAACAAAGCTACAGTGCCAGACATGTAATGAAACCTTAAGATTATCGTTTAGAATGTAACCAAGCATGCTAATTTAGGACAAGCATCTATTAAGAACGTCCAGGACAAGATAAGAAAATATCAGCACACACACCATATCATGTAATACACAACTCTGCGCCCGAGTTCATATGTATAAAAACAAAAGTCAGTAGCAATAACCAAAACTACAACAAAGAAAGAAAAACATCCAACGCACCACTACATTGAAAAAAAAAAGGACTTGAAAGCCAACTAAAAGGATGAACCAGACAACCAATAGAAACAAACAGAAGCACAAGTTGTGATGTTAATTAAGTTAACTTTGCATCATGATAACATTTTAAATCATCAAACTAAATCACAGTGGGTTCCGATAATTATTAGCTGTATTCCTTCCATCACAACTTGTCCATATTCAAAGCTATTATCAATTATCTAAATTAACATCAGTTGCATGGCAGGAAGTCATCTAAATTCCTCAATTCTTGTATATTATTAGAGAACACAACAGTTTATAAAGCCACTAATGCTTGATGCAAGAAAATCTGAATTTTTATTTACCAAAAGGGTTGAGCTTGTTTATTAAAGACTCAATCTGAATCATATAGACATCAAGGTTTTCAGTAGAAAATGGAACACGCATTCTGTAGCCTAAAGCATACCAACACGGGCAGATAGATACATCATCTACAGTTGCATCAATATTCCAACAGAATCAAGCATAGAAAGGAGAGGGAAAAATAATAATATAAACCATATACCTTCGTCATTGGACTCCTCTTCTTGGCCAGCTTCTCCCTCTTAGCCTCAACACGCTGTTTCTCAGCCAAGAGAGCCATCCTCCTAGCAGTCTTGGCATAAGGATTGAGCTTGAGCAAACAATTCAAATTCTTAAGAGGGTTCTTCTTCATTGGTGCCCTCTTCACCACCTTCTTGATTGGCCTCACCACAGATTGCACCTCGTCAGAGTTGATAATTCTGGCCAAATCACCATTCACCATCTTAGCCCTGGGCAAAACATACCCCTTCTTCTTCAAGGAAGGCTTATCAAATGACCCGTAAATCTCATCCAATTTCTCAAATGCTGATTTCGTCCAAACAATAAACCTCCCAACGTGACCTCCCGGAGCAAGTTTCAACAAATTCAAACGGTCCACGTGGGCCACCTCGACTCCAGGAATGTTGCGGAAGGCCTTCACGAGCTTGGCCCCCTCAGTACCGTACACAACCAGAGGACCTTTCCTGGAGATGTAGCGGCGGTTACGCATCTTGCCCTTTCCTGGGCGGATGCCCTGGCTGTCCTTAGCCTTCTCAGCATCAGGGTAAGCCCCAATTTTCTTGAGAAGACTGATAGCATTGGAGGTTTTCTCCACGGCCTCAGCAGAATCGGAGATCACACAGGGGATTTGCGGGACAGATTCGATGCGGTGACCGCGGGCCATGACAAGGGAAGGCACAGCAGAGGCGGCGATGGCAGAAACCACGGCATATCGTTTCTTGTTGACTGGGACCTTGCGGTGCCAACGACGCCAGATCTTAGTCGGAGCGAACATGCGGCCGCCGCGGCACATGTTGCCATAGGCACCCTGGCCAGCACGGTGAGTGCCGCCGCCAGGAACACGAGGGATACGGGAAACAGCGCGACCAGTACCCCAGGACTCGGCGGAGGTCTGGTGGCCGGCGGACCTAGAGACGGCGTAGGGTTGGCGGGAGTTCTTGGAAATGTCGCGATGAACGTCTTGGAGGATGTCGGGGCGGATTGGGGCTTTCATGACGTCAGGCAGAGGGAGGGAGTTGGCGTCGGCCTCCATTTCATTCTCAAGAGGGATAACGGTAACTACCGGGAGAGCGGCGGCGGAAGCCATTTCTGGTGCGGGTAACTGAGGGGTTTGGGAATTGGGAGAGTGCGTTTAGGGTTTTAACATAGCGATATGTATAACTACGTATATATATCTGCTGTCCAATTAACGATCCAATGTCAGGCCTAATATGCCATCAATTGGGCCAGACCTAATATGCCATTAATTGGGCCAGATCTTGATCAAACTATAAATAATTAGTTCTTTTTTTCTAGATTTTTCAATTATTTTAATATATAAAATCCAATTAAAAACTTTGAAATAGGAGGTTATAACTAATTTTGTCACCAATCAAATTTAAAATCTAAAACTTTCCTATTAGCTCTCCATGTTAGGCAAATTAATTGAGTGTTTCATAAATCGTTTATAGTTTACTATTCAGATTTTAAACCCTTTTTACTCCTTAAATAAAGAAAATACATTTGTCAAGCCAAATACTATGGGATAATTAATTATTTCCATTTTAAAATCATTCACCCTATTATCCTTTTATCACTTCAGCCCTTTTTACTCCTTCAATTTTTATTTGTCAAGTCAAATTCTCAGGAATAGTGTGATTAGTCCAATTTTTAAGTCATTCACCCAATTATATCTTCATCACTTTCCTTCTGAATGCAATAATCATTTGTTAAGTCTTCTAATGATATATTTGATTACTCTTGTGCTTTAATGATTCACCCCATAATAACTAAATCAGTTTTTTTGTGGGTTTAAACTTATTTTGTTATCATTTTTTTTTGTATTTAGTTAGCTTACGGCACTTTAGTAAGTTTTTTTTTATGGTGGACTTTGTTTAGTAAGTTTGTTTTTTAAAAAATTTTAAGTTGTTAACATTGAAACTTATACTTTAACATTAAATATGAGTATGTAAATAATAATTATGACATTTTATTTGCACTTGGAATAAACTTAATATTACTATTGTGCAAGCATATAGATGATTTTTCATATAGCACATGTACATCAAAAAGTGCATATAAAAGAAAATTTATGTATGAATTCTAAATCAATAAAGGTAAAATTAGATGGTTGTTTTTGGCGGCATCTTAGCAATATTTCGATGAAAATTTAGTATTTCCCCAAACTTATACCCAAATTTTTAAACTTTTTCTTGATAACCACTCTAGCTTTTATTTGATAAAAACATTTGAAAAATGAGGCAATGAATCCTAAATAATAAAAGGAATCGAAAATATAGGATCGTAGGATTGAGGACGATAGAACTTGAGGAAGAGCTATCAAATTGAGATGATTCATGTGGGTTTAAGCAAGTTATAATTGGATTAACCTATATATAACTACTTAGTTAATAATTCAAAATGGATGAGTCATAAATGAACATAGTTTTAGATGGGTTTGGGTTATTCATGCTTATTCATGGCCCATTATTAAATTTTATTTACTTTTTCTCCCACATTTTGTTTAGTAATAAAACACTATATCATTCTAAATTTGTAATAAAAAATGACAACATATCAAGTTAATAAGTAAAGTTTGCCCAAATAAAGCGAAAAAACATAAAATATTACACAGAGGAACCTAAATTGGTGATCATGGTAAGTTTCAAATTTTGTCACTCTACAAGAATCTAAAATTAATTTAGGTATTAACACAAACAATCAATTAACACTCAAGAAATTTAGGAGACTTTTATGAAAGGAAGGGAGGAAGTATGATAAATTTTAAAACAAAATAAAAGAATGGAAATTAAAGAAGAAGAAAAGCGCAAAATATGTCTCTGCAAAAATTAGAATATAATTATTAGATCGGTAGTAATTTAGATTCACCCACTAATGGTTGAGTTCGAATCTACATTTAATTTAATTAGGTCAAAATAAGTGATCCAAATTAATGAGTTTAATTGGGTTAACCGTTTGAATCTAATTTAATTATATATGTAAACCCATTTGTTAATGCTCGAGCTAAATAAAAACAGGAAAATCTCTATAAATTAATAATCTTCGAACCATAAAAATTCTATTAATTTGAAGAGTTATTAATTAATTGATAAAATAATGATTTATTAATTTATCAAGCGTATTAGCAATTCAAAAAAACTTTCATTTGATCAACTAAAGTTTTATTTTATTTTATAAAAATATGAATTATTCTATTAATCAAAGGAGACTAAAAGTCCATAGAATATAAACCAATTCATATCTACATGATTTGCAAGTGTAATTTAATTCCTACTAATGTACGTAATTGATATCATATTCCTATTATTAAGGGGTCAAAAGGATTTAGGAATACTAAATAATTTCACTTCTATTTTATTAAATGCATACAATGAATCAGATTAATAATACTATATATATATATATATATATATATGGCAAGGAAGTCTTCTTATAATAAATAAACACAAAGTCTTCTTACATATTTCATTGTTAAATTATGGCTTCTCATTTAAAAGGTATTCATAAATAACTGATGAATTGCATAAAGCATTATATGAATATAATATATGTAATTTTAATGAATTATTAATTTATGAATGGTATGTATGTAAGGTTTTCAAAAAAATTATTATCTCGTTATTTAATCGAAATTATTAATTTAGCTTGTTAGCCCAAGTTGAGACCCAAAAAATTATTATTTAGTAATGGTTATTAATTTAAGAAATATTAATTTATATAGGTTTTATTATAGGTTTCTTTATACAACTATCAATGGATGGAAAGACTATTAGGATAGGAAGCCATTTCTGAGTACAACAACTTCAGAGGGATGGGTGTAACTAAAGGACTCTCTCTAAAAAGATTTAGGGGTTTGGTGAAGTAACAATCTACAAGGGTTTGGAGGTTTATGAAATTTGCAGTTTTAGTCTTTCAAGTTTGAATAATATCAGCTTCAAAATGCAAAAGTGCCTAAGTCCTATTTTACTAAATTCAAATAAAAATATGTAAAGTTAGCAACAATATTGAAAATTGGGAGAGACTGAAGTGTGTTTAGGGTTTTATAAGGTTTTTCAGAAACATCCCCAAGGTTTTATGGAGGCTGTGTTTGGTTCCATAGAATTGAAAATGAAATGGAATCACAATTCCCTGGAATTGAAATTCTATGAATAGTAATTCCAAAATTTTGGAATTCTTTTGTTTGGTAAATGTATAGAATTATTATAGAAATTCATTTGGAATTCCAAATCTTTTGTTTGAATGAAACAAGAACTCGTTCGGAATTAGAATTGTTTAAATTTGGAATTCAAATTTTTTTAACACTTATATTTGGAATTGGTGGTTCCTTTCAAAATTACTTATATTTTTTGGAATAAACTTGAAAGATAAAACTTGATTAAATTTGCACAAAATAATTATATGATGGAAAGTCTTTCTACCAGAGTATACAAAATTAAATTATAGTGTCTTCTCTTCTACAAAATTGAACTTTTACTTGAATATGTACCCACAATAATATAAATTAATATATATATATAGAAAGAAGAATTAATATGCTCATAACTTAAAAGAAATTCATTCCTAAACAATTCTAATAAGAATGTTTCCTATATAGCATCACTTTCATATGCTTCTTATAAATTTCAAATAGAAGATGAAGGAAAATGACAAAAAAAAAAAAGACTAAATGCTTGCCCAATCAATAAATTATTTATTCCTAATGATC